>NC_060185.1:74544549-74569549 GCF_021184085.1 Oncorhynchus gorbuscha
TTGATGGCCATGCTCCTAACCCACCTGTATGTCCCAGTTACACATTCAGTGATACTGCTTGTGATGATCATGCACATCAAGCTATACATGGGCATTTGCATCCACCATTTTGTCATAGCCATGGAAATCAGTCATATTTGGTTCGCATCTGCATTCTCATATTTGTACATTTAAAATTTTAAGTTTACTAGGTTGGAAGGGCTGTCTGGAACTAACCTGGTTTTATTGTGTGTGTCTGCACGCGTGCTGGGAACCGTGTCTGCGTGTGTGTTGCTTGTATGTGTATATGTGTGTGTTGCTTGTGTGTGTGTACGCATGTGTGTGTATGTGTGATGGCTTGTGTGTGTATGTTTGCACATGTGTGGGTGTGTGTGTTAGGTGACCTTCACAGACGCGATGAGGAGCAAAGCGAGGCTGTCTATAACGGGGAGTACTGGGGAGAACGGCCGTGTGATGACTCCAGAGTTTCCGAAAGCAGTGCATGCAGTACCTTACGTGAGACCTGGCATGGGAATGAACGTCAGCTTGACAGATCTCTCCTGATCGATAAGAACCTTTCGAGTGCCTTACACTGGTTTCAATAGAACAGTTTTTGTCTTTCCCCCCGCCCCTCTTTCTTCGCACTTTCTTTTTCTCGGTCTACGTTGAATGGTTCGAGGGTCCTCACATTATGGTGGCACGAAGACATTTCCTTCTTTTCGCTCTTTATTTCTCACTAAACAAAATACTCTCCCTCTCGATGGAATTTAATCTCGGGAATAAAAAGGGAGGTTGTTTTTTTGTAAACCGGTGACATCATCATTTACTATCTCTATCTGAGTTTTAGGAGGCTTTATTGACTGTAACAGCTGCTAATGGGAGGTCTGTCATCTCAACTGGGGGGGGAAGTTATTGTTTCTGTAGCCTCCACCGCCAACACCGAGATCCTTCATGCATACTTGACTTAATTTGCATTGAGATGTGAAATGTCTTTTTCTATAGAAAATGTAAGAAAAACTATATGGAAAAAATATTTGTATGTATTTTCACAAAATGGCTTTTGAATAATCCTGCTTACATACTGGTTGAATATAAATATATTAATGTGTGAGTGTAGTGAAATAACAATAGCTTAACATCTTGTAGTTCCATATTTAAAAGCCCAATATGTTGCTAATGGGGTTGAAATGTTTAAATCATGTAATTTATTACTATTGTAAACTTTCCTGTAAATCTTATTCTTTAATATTTGCTGTTAATATAAAATACTTAGCAATGCTTGACATTTAAAATCAATAATTTACCTATGCCTTTTACTTGTTCAAGTGGGTGGCACAATTATGTATTTTTTTGAATGTTATTTGATTGTTTTGAAGTATTTTGCTTTTTGTATTTCTTTCTGTCAAGGACCAGGGTAGCAGTCCAGTCCATGACATCCCACTCTATTGTATTATATGTTTTGCTGTGAGAGGAAAAGAAACATACACAATGGTCAAAATGGTCGTTTAAAAATGCCAAATAGGTAAAGACTGCCAAAATGTAGTGCCAGTAGGTATGAATATAGTCCTAATATAATCAGTCACTGTCATCCAAGCGAATGTAGTCAATACATTCTGTACGTTTTGTAACAGTTTTATGGCTAAGACATTTTGTACAGTTCTACAGCTAAGACAGTGATATTTCAACAGCTTTTTTTTCTCTTCAGCTTTCAAGTTAACTCCACAGACTTTGTATTAGCCTGAGTGTAAAATAGCACTAGTTGCATGTCATTGCCTCAATTACATATTATTTCATTTAACTTTGCTTTTAAAATGTTGACTATATGCGTTTCCATTTTAATGTTGAAGTTGTGAGACTAAATGTTTGAGACTGGAAATAGGACCTAGACATAATATATATATATTTTATATTTTATATGACAAGTATAAATAACACCTTCTAAAATTGTACAACCCTTCACTAATTATTATTATTTAATGTTTTTA
This sequence comes from Oncorhynchus gorbuscha, assembly GCF_021184085.1. Classification (NCBI taxonomy): domain Eukaryota; kingdom Metazoa; phylum Chordata; class Actinopteri; order Salmoniformes; family Salmonidae; genus Oncorhynchus; species Oncorhynchus gorbuscha. The sequence continues at coordinate 74,546,514 of NC_060185.1, forward strand.
CAATTACATGCAGTACTTATTAATGCGGATCATTTGGCGGTGACAGATTTTCAATATCAGTTCTTTTGTAGGATACGTTTCCAAGGAAACGTTACATTTTTGAATACAACACAACCCCCAGAAGCTTTTTTTTAGTTAGGAGCTTTGAAACAGCTTTTACAGACACACACCTCTGATTTAGGCAAACACAGACAGTTTCAGAAAGCCCAATGTTACTTTTGCATTTGAATAACCTGGTCTAACAAGCGATAACCTCCTCTCACATATGTGAAGGGAGCAATGTACTATTGGTATCACTGTTGATTTTTTTGTGGTGAACAATACAACAGTATGTTATCTTATCAACCTCATCATCACATATCCAGACTATTCTCACTGACATTTTGTATATGGAATGTGTGCTAACTTGTTTATCTTTGGGACTCTTTCTAAATAAAAAGTGGCTAATCTCTTGTTATCATTCTGGGTGTTGTATCTTAACTTTACCACACTGTCTTCTTGGTGTCTTTTAAACGTCTGCTTCTGTCAAGACCATCTGAAACAGTTTATTCAGCAGCATCTCAAATGCTTACATACTAACAAAGTATTCCCTGAAAGAGTTCATTGCAGTTTAAGCATTTCAAATGATCAACGACTTCAGTAATGACATGTTTTTGTCAGAGATGAACACATTCATTTAGGATGCCAGAATGTTAATTGCTAAATTGCATTTTAACTATATAAGTCAAGCGTGCCGATAACGTCACTATTTTAGCCTTTTTGATGATATACAGCCTAGTCATCTCTTCCATTGTAAAAATGATAACTCATGGATGAGCCTCAATGGGGTCAGTCGGTCCATTACGAAGTGGAAAACGCCTTAGTGATAAAGAAACTGCGAGAGGAGACAGTCAGCCCTCTGTTTAGTGTTAATGAATTTCACACATCTCCATGAGAACGACAGGCTGCCCTGCCCGCTGGTCTTCAGAGATAACCCCCATATCCCTTCTTCCCATCCAGGCCATATGTTCCTCAGCAAATTCTTGAGACATTAATGTTCCATTAAACCTCTGAGTTAATTACATAATATTAAAATCATGTAGCATCTCTCAGCCTCCATTTAAAGGTGATTAATATAATTTGGAGTGTGCGCCCAGAGATTGACAACACATCGTGTCAAACGTAATATTTACAGTTCATATTTTGACTAACTGGATATCAGTGAGCTAGAACTCGGCTAATATCATGCTGCATAAACACATGCCACAATGTGCTATTATTACAGTCTCCTTAATGGAACTCAAATGTTATAAATGTTTGTTGCACTTGATGATCTTATGATTTTAGGTTGAGGTAATCAAATCAAATTGTATTTGTCACATGCGCCGAATACAACAATACAGTGAAATACTTACTTACAAGCCCTTAACCAACAATGCAGTTTTAAGAAAATAAGTGTTAAGTAAAACATTTTATGATAATAGATAAGTAAAAAATACAAAATAAAAGTAACAAATAATGAAACAAGAGCAGTAAAATAACGATAGCGAGGCTCAGGTACAGAGTCAGTGTGCGGGGGCACCGGTTAGTCGAGGTAATATCTACATGTAGGTAAACTTAAAGTAACTATGCATAGATAATAAACATAGAGTAGCAGCAGTGCAAAAGAGGGGTCTGGATTAGCCCTTTGATTAGCTGTTCAGGAGTCTTATGGCTTGGGGGTAGAAGCTGTTTTAAGAAGCCTTTTGGACCTAGACTTGGCGCTCCGGTACCGCTTGCCGTGCGGTAGCAGATAGAAATGTAACCCATTTCATCAACACACTAATATAATCATAATAGCTCCTGCATGAAAAAGGCTTGATGGAAATTGAGTATATTTTTACTAAAATTTAAATGTTGGCTAAAAGGCAAATACAATATTGGCAGCCGAGTGGTTATGGCGATGTACTAGAAATCCATTGGGATCTTCATGCACAGGTTTGAATCAGGCTGACAAGTATTTATATTTTGTTGACCCCTCCCTAGGTGAAAGTTTGGAGGCAGGTAACCAGGTGGGTAGGAGCATTGGGCCAGTAACCGAAAGGTTGCTGGATCAAATCCCAAGCTGACAAGGTAAAACTATGTCATTCCGCCCCTGAGCAAGGCAGTTAACCCACTGTTCCCCGGGTGCCGATGACGTGGATGTTGATTAAGGCAGCCCCCCGCACCTCTCTGATTCAGAGGGTTTGGGGTAAATGCGGAAGACACATTTCAGTTGAATGCATTCAGTTTTACAACTGACTACATATCCCCCTTTCCTTAATATGAGCAGTTTGACATGTCAAACTCAACCTAGGAGGTTTCTTAAGAAAAAATGCTCATATGTTTCAAATCAAATCAAATTTTATTGGTCACATACACATGGTTAGCAGATGTTATTGCTAGTGTAGCGAAATGCTTGTGGTTCTAATTCCGACAGTGCAGCAGTATAATCTAGTAATCTAACAATTCCACAACAACTACCTATTACACACAAATCTAAGTAAAGGGATGGAATAAGAATATGTACATATAAATATATGGATGAGCAATTACCGAGTAGCATAGGTAAGATGCAATAGATGGTATACAATACAGTATATACATATGAGATGAGTAATGCAAGATATGTAAACATAATTATTGAATTGGCATTAATAAAGTGACTAGTGATCCATTTGTTAGAGTGGCCAATGATTTCAAGTCTGTATGTAGGCAGCAGCCTCTCTGTGTTAGTAATGGCTGTTTAACGGTCTGATGGCCTTGAGATAGAAGCTATTTTTCAGTCTCTTGGTCCCAGCTTTGATGCACCTGTACTGACCTCACTTTCTGGATGGTTAGCGGGGTGAACAGGCAGTGTGGTTGTTGTCCTTGATGATCTTTTTGGCCTTCAAGGTTTCTATATCATTTTAGTTACAGTAGTCACTGTACTTTATGTTTCCCATTTCCTGGCTTGATGTACGATGTCTTTCAGTTGGTATGAAATAAAGGAAGATAAATAGCTGGAGGCAAAACAGCTGTAGTCAAAGGCGACTTCTGCATGGCTTGCTACAGTCATTAATGTTATTTTTTACAAACTCACAAACACTGCTTTTTCCCCTCACATCTCAACACCCTTTCAACTTGGCTTGAAAAACACTGAAGGTTGACTATTTGAAAGTGAAACAACCTTTTCCAGTTTCCCTCAACTCCTTCAGACTAATTATCAACATAATCATTATACCATCTAAGAGGTGCCCCCATCAATCCACTAATCTCCACAACAACCTTTGTGTAATCAAGAGTGTTTATGGTCCATTGGCTAAGCCAATCACAGCGTACGGTTGTGCTTTACCAAAATGAATGTTCATCCATGTGAGTGATCAGACGGTGATGAGATATCCCCTTCCTCCAGGTTCCCAGATTGCTAGCTGTCAATGTATGCATTGATAAAATCCTCCCCCGGCAGTGAGTAATGATGACAAGGTACCCAGGGCCTGAATCTGCCAGCTCACATAGGAGTCGTCAATATCACAGCCAGCGTTTCATCTTTGCCTTTATTAACCAAGGCCTGACACTGACACCTTGGTCTCATTGAAATGCAGCTATCACAAATGCTCTCCCAATCCTGTGAGATAGCATTTTGAAGAGGTAAAACCTCACTGTATTTCCCCCATGGTATACGATGTGTCCAATCAGTGTAAATGCATGTTAAAGCACTAAGGTGCATTTTCATGTCGTTGTTTTTTCCAAGGTATAGTCAGGTACCAATTCAAGAGGAGCACACTCTTACATGATGCTTCAGGCTAACTATGTATAACTCCACCATCACCTAAAGCAATTGGTAACATAAGGTTTCATGGTCTGAAATTAGTTTGCTTGTTTGTTGTCTTTCCATTATCTTGAAGCAATGCCTGAGCTAACTATGAAGCTAGCTACTGTACTGTATATAGCCTGAGCTAACTATGAAGTTACTGTAGCTACTGTACTGTATGTAGCACGAGTTAGCTATGTAGCTAGCTAAATAGATAACTACAACAACTTGCAGTAGCTAACTACAGTACATAGCTATCTGAAGCCAGAGAAAATTGAATACAATTACTCTATTGTATTTGTATTAATGCTCATTGTGTATGTTGCCCATGCATCGTCAATGGACCGTGCGGTGCATTCTGGGTGATTCAGGGACAAGAAAAGCTCGCCTTCAAGGAGTGAGTCGCAATCAAATGGGTGCAAGCTCAAAAACCCAACATTAGCATGAATTTAATCAACAAGAAGTAGAACATTACAAATCTTTTCTGAGATGTGAGATAGCCAACTTGTTCTCTGTAATATTGTATACAAACCTAACATTACATACTTTACAGGAAAATAGGCAGGTTATTCGACTCATACTCTGACCTTGAGAAGGGATTGTGTTACAATTATCTTAGCAACTGCATGATGCAGCGTGATAACATGAACGCGATTGGTCGACAGTCTGCTGGGTGAGGCGTTATACATTCCTCCATTCATGGCCCAATGGATTTCCTATCTCCTCATTTCTCTAATATCTCTGCTAAAGCCACATCCAGTAGCTACCTACATTCAGTAGTTAGCTACTGTAGTTAACTCGAAGAATATGACAGAAATAATTATTAGAAATGGCCACATGGCTTCAAACACTGAAAAACACAAATATTGTATCACATATTCTGGTGTCATCATCTTGATCCTTTGAGGCCCTCTAATCAATGGTTCTCATTGATAGGCAGCTAGGGCAATACATTTTGACTACATGGTTTGGCACTTGTGTTAGATTAGTGTCCACAGAGGGTAACCCTGTCAAAAGTCAATCCAAACTAAGCTACTGTTGAAATAACAGGTCAATGATCTTTGCAATTAGTCCTTCAAAGATTTTGCTGGACTGGGGGATACATTTGTCATGTCAGTCCAAGCACGGATCATCATTTGTTCAATTACATGACATGGACTTGTATGATTGGGATGTTCTAAAACATGTGGACAGCTATGGTTATTTGCCAATCAAGTAATACTATATATTGTAGTACAATGTTTAATTAATCCATTATTGTTTGAATGCCATGCTTCTGTAGCATGGCTTCTGTAGCTCAGTTGGTAGAGCATGGCACTTGTAACGCCAGGGTATTGGGTTCGATCCCCAGGACCACCCATATGTAGAATGTATGCACACATGACTGTAAGTCGCTTTGGATAAAAGCGTCTGCTAAATGGCATATATTATTATTATTATTATTATTATTATATATTGTATTCTAACAGAACAGTAAATCTCAAGAATGTATGCATGCAAGCTGATAAAATCTAATCAAACCAACTGTTATTTGTCACATGAGCTTACTTACAAGCCCTTAACCAACAATGCAGAAAGTAAAGTAAGTAAGAAAATATTTGCTATTTAAAAAAAAGAACACTATAAAATAACAATAACTTGGCTATATACAGGGCATACCGGTACAGAGTCAATGTGCGGTAATTGAGGTAATATGTAGATGTAGGTAGGGGGGTATAGATAATAAACAGAGAGTAGCAGCAGCATAAAAAGGGGGTCAGTAGAAATAGTCCAGGTAGCCATTTGATTAACTGTTCAGCAGTCTTATGGCTTGGAGGTAGAAGCTGTTAAGGGGCCTTTTGGACCTAGCCTTGGCGCTACGGTACCACTTGCCGTGCAGTAGCAGATAGAACAGTCTATGACTAGGTTGGCTGGAGTCTTTGAAAATGTTATGGAATTCCTTTGACACCGCCTGGTATAGAGGTCCTGGATGGCAGGAAGCTTGGCACTAGTGATGTACTGTGCCATACGCACTACCCTCTGTAGCGCCTTGCGGTCGGATGCCGAGCTGTTGCTATACCAAGTGGTGATACAACCAATGCTCTAGATGGTGAGGCTGTAGAACGTTTTGAGAATTTGAGGGCCCATGCCAAATATTTTCTTTCTCCTAAGGGTGGATAGCCGTTGTCGTACCCTCTTGGTGTGTTTGGACCATTATTATTTGTTAGTGATGTGGACACCAAGGATCTTGAAGATTATGATCTGCTCCACTAACTAATTAGCCAAGAGAGTACACTAGCCTTCTGTAGCATGTACTCATACTGGTCAATCAATCAGTCAATTAGCTTATGTCATCCAAAATATGTAAGCTAATTAGCATTACAACATGATGATACATTTTCCCAACGCCGCTGTATTCACAGACTGGACTCACTGGACAGACGTCTGGTATTTTACATAAACCTTTACACTTTCGATAAGTAGGATATGTTACGTTTGGTATGGTTATGAAAGACATAAGGTTACTTAAGACAGTAGGTTACTAAAGACAGAAGGTTACCTACAGTGGTTCCTCCTTTAAAAGTTGCAAGCTTACACCACCACAAGAGGGAGTTAGAGCACTCATTATGCATTTGGTTTCCAAGGTTTTTATATGACCAATCATATCGAGTGGTTCCAATGACGAATTTGACGCGAGCCACCCGTCCCTGGTGACTTTCTTCACTAAAGATGGCTGACAAAACATTATGGGGGAAGCAAATGTAAGTAATTATAACTTTGTAACGAGTCAAGCAAAAAAAATACAATTGAGAGGAATATGTTATTTAATGTAGAGACAAACGATTGTGCATATTTTTTGGTCATAAAGTTAATTTACGAAAATCACTATTTGGCAAGTTAGCTGACTAGCTAACATTACTCAGCTAGCTAGCTGGTGTTATAACATGAGTATGACATTGTAATTTGTGTTGTTTAATGTTTTAGGGGCTCCTGATAAAACCAACAAACCAGGCTGTCGTCTTGAAACAGTGAATGTAAAGAATCTAGCTAGCTAAAGTATTTACTGCAAATTGAATGTACAATTGCGTAAGCTTGCCTTGCCATGCAATGCAGCTGAAGTAACATAGCTAGCTAACTATTTACTTGCTTATTGTGTAGTGGAGGAGAAAAATAACTGTATGCCTATGGATGTGTAGCTAGCGACAGTGTGTAGCTGATCTGTGTATGTGCCTTAAAATGTTAGGTTCTGAAGTAATATTCATACCAATCTATGAACCTCAGCTATCATAGTTGTTCTATCAACTTTAAACCTGAATGACATTATTGAAGTCTAAGAATTGAGTAGAATATAATAACTCTATCGTGTCAAGGATGCAAGTCCAATATACATGTACTGTAGTTATTACCACGCATGAGATCCCCACATTGTAGCCTGTAGATTGAATATATTCACTGATCATGTACTCTTCCTTGGCAAATGAAGGTGCGGTTCAGGTATCAATCTCTGTGACACGTTATTCTTTAGTCATATCCAATACCAGGTGTATCAAACTCCATTCTTTGAATGATGCTGTGTCTGCATGTATGTATTATAATTATACACTTCAACAGTGTTTACCGCTACTGGGACATCAATGATTACATAGCTAGATTACATAACTATGCAGATTACTTAACAGAAACGATAGGAGGGAGGTTGGTTGGGATGGGTGGCATATACTGCGACCGTATGATAAGTTACTTCATCCAATTCGTGTGCTATTGTACGCCTGGGTAAGATGTATGATACTATACGTCCTGTAATTCATATGATATTGTACAACTGCTATTCCATTCATAATGTAACCTAGTGTAAGCTAATGTATCATACTAAATGGAAGATGGAAGGGGAACAGATTTACATACCAAATCTTACAAATTGCCATGAGGCCATGTGGAAATGTTTCATGTGATCCATATGCAGCAGTAGATTTTTTACATCCCCAAAAATATGCCCATATTTTATGACTTGTAATATCTTTATGTACACTGTATATTACACTTTGTAATATCTCTTTGGAAAGAACAGCAATTCCAATTTGAGGATTTAAAAATGGTTTGTGAACTAGAAACCATTGAAACATATCAATAGGACTACAAAGGGTGGTTAGCTTTTAGTAATAATATATGGAACCTAAGAGTTCTTTTCCATTTCAGTGTTGATTCCAGACCATTCCACAAGGCAACTCAGAAGCTTGCACTTTCTTTGGATATGAAAAGGTCGAAGTTCTGTCTGATATGCAAAGATAGTTGACAATGTTTCTGAATAAATATTGATATCGTGGGTTACATTCTTCTTTTGTAAGACAGATAAGATGAGTTTGTTTGGATTATTTAACTGTGGCACTAGAAAAACAACAAGATACGGTCAAGACAGATGAAACACTTTAGGGAAATACCTCTGTAAGCGATGACATTTTCAATAGATCTTTGCGAAGTTTGGCCATGTCCCTATTATGTACAACTGACAATGGCAAACAATATGTCCACCACTGTCTAATCGTTCATCTCAGAGATTTATGCCATACGTATTTGGTGGGTAGAGTTGTCATGTGATGTAATGCTTTCTCTTGGGCTGATAAACGTCTACATTCATCGTCGTCCTCAAACCTTTTGTTACCTTTTGAGATTTGGGACAGTCTGGCAATCTCTGACAGAGAGGCACAAACATATAGCAACATTTGGTTGGGTTTTTTATGCTGTAAAACAATTATCCCCTGGCGGAGTTGTCATGGCAACAGTTAGCTGAGTTCTCATGTCCTAGTACACCATGTCATTTCTCTGCATAAGTTGGCGCAGATACAACTACATGCATTCTACTATCTTAATTTCAGGAATGAATGCAAAGTGAAGCATGTTATTGTAGATGGTAAGGGGGATTCAGTGTGCATTAAAGGCTTCTTTTACAGACTGGCTTGAGTATTTCCATGGTAACAGCTCATGACAAGCTTTCGCTCTCAAATAGACAAGTACTGTAGCCTAGTGACACTTATCTCCAAACCCCCAAGTGCTGATATTCTTTATGAGGTGCATATCATTTTAGGCTACATTTCCCCCAAAAATGTGACATAGGAATTTGACAGCCTGTCGAAATGGTTTAGGTTTTAGACTAAGGATCTGACTAGAGAGCAGGCTTTTCATATGGATTTTCAGATGTTCTCTATGGATACTTAATCACATTTCTGGCCTTGGCAATTATCTAATGTGTAGTTTGAAGTAAGGGCCACTCATACTGGGAACAACGTCAAAGTGTTTGGCCTGGAAAGAACTCCTGTAAAGATGAACATGACCAGAAAATTACAATCCAACCAGAAGAAAAGTAAACTTGGGCCCGGCTGCTAACAAACAATATATTATTTCTCTCAATTTAGAGGAAAGGGGGAATGTTGCTTTTTCCTTCAAAGTTTCGCATTGTTCATGCTTACTTACTTGCCATTGCTGGCTGACCAATAAACTAATGGTCTGTCTTGTAATGTCTTGGGATATATGGTAGTGAGCTGATGGAGGCAATGCTCGGATGCCTATACTCTGCTCTGGAGGACAGAAAATACCAACAGATATCATTCAGCATATGAATGTGCACTCCCAATGTAATTTTCCCTTTTACAGTCTGCATGGCCCCATGGGGGCCTTAAGGAGATCTCGTCCATGTGTGCTGTGGTGGATTCACAGTGTCATTGTGTTGGCTGGTTTTCAGGTGTCTTATCTTAATGCAAGTTTATGTGCTATTGTTGTACTCAGAGATGATACCCAAGGGAAATGTTGAGAGAACAAAGGCACCATGTTAGCTACAAGGCTTTGGAAAACTAATCTCAGCTCTTAATTGTAAAATATAATTTGTCTCAATGGCTTACCTGGCTAGCTGAATAAAGGTTCAACATTTTAGTGTGACTGTTTTCTTCACGACAACTAACCTTGGGGGCACTTGATACAGTGATAAACACCTGAATTTACACCATTGTTAAAGACACACACACACAAATCTACACCCCCCCCCCTCACTGCCACACTCACTGACATTTGAAACAGAAAAGTTTTTTGAGTTTTATCGTACATACAGGACACACCTGGTATACTCTGTCCAAATAAATGTTTATTTGTAAGGTCCTTCTTGACAATGCAACAACAATAATAAATAATAAAAGTTAAGAATAAAAAATCCAATAGGCATCAAACATGAGGCCTACTGTGAGTCATCGCAACCTGTTGACAATGTAAATCAGTGGTATTCAAAGTTAGGGTCGCAGTGAGGTCACCCCCCAAAAATTTAAATGTAGATTACAGTTTATTGTACTGGACAATACACAAATTGCTGAGAAAGATCATTTGAAAAATAAAGTGTTATTGAGTCAATGTACTTAGTGGTTTGTTTTCATCTAGAAAATGCAATGAATTGAAGGTTATTTGTTGATGTAAAAATCACATTTTTCCCGATTTTAAGGTTGTCATAAGATTTGTGGTGGTGTGGGGTCACACGAAATTCTTGGAGAAAAAATTGGGTCCCCAGAAATCCGGGCATAAAAATTGGGTTCCCAAGGGCCACCCGGGTGGCCAGTGGTTAAGGGTGCTGTACTGCAGTGCCAGCTGTGACATCAGAGACTCTGGGTTCGCGCCCAGGCTCTGTCGTAACCGGCCGCGAGCGGGAGGTCTGTGGGGCGACGCACAATTGGCCTAGCGTCGTCTGAGTTAGGGAGGGCTTGGCCGGTAGGGATATCATTGTCTCATCGCGCACCAGTGACTCCTGTGGCAGGCTGGGCAAAGTGCGCGCTAATCAAGGTTGCCAGGTGCACAGTGTTTCCTCCGACACATTGATGCAGCTGGCTTCTGGGTTGGATGCGCGCTGTATTAAGAAGCAGTGCGGCTAGGTTGGGTTGTGTATCGGAGGATGCATGACTTTCAACCTTCGTCTCTCCCGAGCCGTAGGGGAGTAGTAGTGATGAGACAAGATAGTAGCTACTGAAAACAATTGGATACCATGAAATTGGGGAGAAAAAGGGTAAAAATTCAACAAAAAAATTATAATAATTGGGTTCCTGCTGAACAACTTTGAATAACACTGGTGTAAATGATAGACAACACATAATGATGACTGGGATGGAAGAAGGGTTAACAATATCAACTGCTCATCAATCTGAAGATATATGACTTCTGTTTGGGTGGGCAGTGGTGTGCCACCATCTGCTGGACAAAAAGTCTCCAGACTTGTTGGTTTAAAGTAATGTTTTTAACGTTTATAGGCCAAAACCTTGATGGGGAAAAAAGGGTTCCAAAAGGAACCCTTCTACTGTAGGTGAGAAGTAGATTTCATTTTCCTTTTCTACATGCCACTTCCAAATATCCATCTCCTTCCGGATGTCACTCCTGCAGATGGCGCTGGCATTGTCCAGAGCGTCGAGGGAGATGGACTCGTTATCTGGGAAGATGGATTTTCCATGTCCAGGGAGGAATACAGAGATTCAATCTTTCATCGGAGTGTAGGCTCTGATTTATGAATGCAGATGGCCAGGGCCCCTTGACTATTCATATTGGCTACCTGCCCATAGAGGTAGTGTGTGTGTGTGTGTTACATTTACGTATATATGTGTGTGTTTGTGTGCATTCCTTGCTTGTTTAGGCCTACACTTTTATTATTTTTTTTAAAAGGCACGCAAATCACTGCTAATAATCCTAAATCTGCCAACATCTCTCACACCTTTCTCTTTTACTCTTACATTTATAAATTTTTCAATATACCTGTAGCCCTTCTTTGTTTTTCCAAGCTTAGCACCGAGCATCCTCCCTCCTGATAGCAGTTGACATATGGCCGGTTTGGAGGCAGTTCTATGAGCCAGGACGGAGCATAAGGCCAATGCTTGGCAGGGAGTTGGTATTGACACTGTTACCACGGATGGTGGGCAAGAATTCTCTTCATGGTTTCATGCCTCTTTCAATGTTCGCCTTTATAAAATATTTCCTATGGAGAAGACCATTGATTTACTTCAACATGATCTAATTAATCTACTGTGGGTTAGAAGTTGCGGCATGTTCCGTGGGATTGTTTTCATACAAAAACAGTCTACGCCTCCAGCCGTCTGTGTGCTTATATTCTAACACATTGTGGATTTGTTGTCATTATATGCTGATATACCGTTAGTATTACTGCATGCATTACAATTTCCTATTGTGGTTGATTAGAAATGTCGTGGGGTCTACTACATTGTTGAAGAGTCTACGACATTCTTCTGAAAATAATGAAAAAATGTGAATGTATCAATTTTCCACTAGCTATATGTGTGTTGCTGGTGCCGAGGGTATTACGGTAATACAAGTTAATGCTGAGGTTTGAAATATCAGTCCCGTTTTAATCAGATTATTGAAGTGATATCATCACTTCTTGTTTTCTGTAACATCCCCAACAGCTCAGTTTACATTCTAACAACTTTGTCACAAGAAACTAAGTCTGATACTCCCTGGACCTCCTAAGCACAAGGCACTACTTCCTCCTACTACGGTGTCTACCATTTAACCTGGGAACACATCCGTCCAGGGAGAGAGACACATATTGACGTTCTGCTATTAAAGCACTGTGTTCAGTTGGGTCTTTTCCTCCAGTGGCTCCATCGTCTCCCTCCTACCTAGCTACCCAACACCCAGCTAGAATCTTTAGGAACGCTTCACAGAGCTGTCTTCCTCTCTCAGCCGGATCAAACGCCCCATGATGTTCAACCTAACAACACCTTCTCGTTTATTAATGGGGGACATTATTCATCTCTGTGTTGAAGGCTCCATGCTGACAGCCAATGCTGTCTGGCGCCCCAAAATGGCCATGTCAATTCAAACACAAAGGATTCGATTTTTGGAGAGGTTAAGGGGAAAGTTTTGTAAAATCCTATTGTCTTGTTTTGTTTGTCACTGTAGTGGAAAATTGTCTTTTGCATGTTATCGTAGTCACACTATGGCAAATTAACCATTTCAGCCTGTGAAGATAAATCTTTCAGAAAAATCATTAAAACACCGTTTTGCATACAGGAGCAAATAGAATCCTGCCCTTATTACAAACACTGAACCTGCAGTATCTCCCTATTAATGTTCCCTTCTAAAGCTACGTGTGGGCGCTCAGCTCCCCGGGACTGCCACGCAGAAGAAATGTCAGCCCGCGCAGAGAAGCACAAGATTGAAATTCACTCCACTTTCTAGTTTTCCCCTTTAGCTAACAGTATCAATGTGTCCCTATACTGTGTGAATTGAGATCAAATCAATGTAATATTAGTCACTTTCAATGCAACATACCAAAACAAAACAAATTATGCAAGATATTTTATTGTAGGAAGAGCACATTGGAGTATGATTCTATTGCCTTGAAAGGCAGGACCCACACTCAACACAGACCGGCACCATAACCAATTCAAGCTGCAGATAGACCATTGCCATATATGGATCTGTACCATTCACTTTGAACTGGACTGTGTTTACAGCATGAGTGGTCATGAGTAAATGTGCTTGTTTTGAGATCAAAGCAAGAGCTGCATGTATCCAGGTGTGTATATTTGTTCATATTCGTTGCTAGTAAGTGAGTTATAGCTAGTCAGCTATGGGGGAGTGGTTGCTTCTTACAAGAGCACAGAACTTGTGCATTTCTAACCATCTTTGAAAAGCAAGTCAGACAAAGAGCTTTTTTTCTGTACGGAGCAGTGTTGTATTTTGAGACAGGTTTGAATACGCTAAGTAGCCAATAGGCAGAGGGTAGTATAATTTGTCTGATTCTCTTTAATAATGGTATAGGAATAGTAATGCATTTTATTTTGCAAAGTGGTTTCTTGCAAGAAACAACACAACAATTTCAGTCACCTCCTTGTCTGAAGGACAAACAGGTTAACGTAAATCCCTACGTATTTTCTTTCCAAAAGTCTCATAGAATGTACACCTACATTGAATACCACATACCTGGTTAAATAAAGGTGAAAAAAAATATTGGCTGCTACTATAGGTTGAATGATAAAACAACTATTTCCATGTTGAAATGTTATGGGATGCATTTTTTCAATGTTTTCTTTGTTTTAAGGTAGGCCACTCTGATAGGCTTACATTATGATCAAATAGCCACAATAGCCTACATGGCCACTGTTAAAACTAACTTAAAGCGGGTACAGCCTCAGTGTTCACAGTAAACTCATGCCAGAAGTTACATATTTTCACTACACTCAAGTTTTGCACTCAGCAGACCTGAAATTTGCTCAGGGACGAAAACAATTAGAGGGAACATTGCTCCCTATCAGACCCGACACAGTAATATCTACCTACACACGGTATTAGCATACACATTCTTATCACAAATGAACAACTACTGCAAGCCATGTTCACCTTAATATTACCTTTGGAATTATGGAATATACATATCAATTCCAAACCCCTCCTACACAAACATACTACCTGCACCGCACGTTCACTTCATAACACAAGACGACAATGACAATGCAGATCATCAAGCTGCAAACTTATGAAAACACTTTTTGGGGGAACATGGCATTGCTAGATTGCCGTGGTTCCAAATGACCCTCTACGTTGTCCCCGCCGGCGTGTGATGAATAGCCATGGCGTGCTGCTGCATTGGGCTGTAATAAGGCTTACAATGTCTCCAGCACTCATCTATTGGCCCTTCTGATCTATCAGCTCCGTCGGAGGTGTCAAGACCTATTAATCAACAGGCCCTCAGGGCTGGACTGGATGTTTTGTTTTCGCTCATTGCTTCAGATAAACTGTACCTATCTTCTCTCCATAATGGTTTACTGAATACTTGTTTTTGGTACACTCTGTTTTCTCCACAAAGCGATCTGATAGGAGGGACAAGTTCGAATGGGATGCTCATAAACATCCTCGAGGTGAAACGTGGTTTTCTAAATATTGTATGTACTGCAATGAAGGTTCCTTTTGTTGATTGTTTGTGGAATGAATAAGTTATTAATTAATTGAGAAATAAATAAGTGTGTAAATGCCAAATAGCACAATCCAAGGGGATACTACAAAAGCTAAAAAGAGACCCATCAACTTCAATATGCAATTTTAAAATCTCTTAAAGTACCTAAATATTTCAATTGGAATACATTTTGTGCATAATTAAGCTTTCCCAGTGACAAAGAAAACAGTCAAGCTTGGACAGACAGCGTAGACAGATGAGATAGCTAGAGAGCGTGTTATTCACAGCTCAACACTGCTGGGAGTGTTCAGAACAATAGCTTTGAAGCTACCTTGTCCCAGGGAAGGGGACAGAACAGACTGTGGAGACAGGTGCTGCTCAGTAGTGCTTCTCTTCTAAACGACTGCCCACACTGAGTTCCCTACAGTCCTCTCTTTCACTCTCGCTCCATCTCTACTCTCATCTCTTTCTCTCTCTCATTCTCTCTCTCTCTCTCTCTCTCTCTCTCTCTCTCTCTCTCTCTCTCTCTCTCTCTCTCTCTCTCTCTCTCTCTCTCTCTCTCTCTCTCTCTCTCTCTCTCTCTCTCTCTCTCTCTCTCTATCACCTCTACCTCTCCACCACTCTCTCTCTCTCTCTCTCCCTCTATAACCTCTACCCCTCCACCTCTCCCTCTTTATCACCTCTCTTTCTTTGTCTCTCTCTCTCTCTCTCTCTCTCTCTCTCTCTCTCTCTCTCTCTCTCTCTCTCTCTCTCTCTCTCTCTCTCTCTCTCTCAATTTCAATTAAATCCAAATGACTTTATTGGCATGGTAAACATGTTTACATTGCCAAAGCGAGTGAAGTAGATAATAAACAAAAGTTAAATAAACAATACAAAATTAACAGTAAATATTACACACACAAATGTTGAGAAGGAATAGAAACATTGCAAATGTCATACTATGGCTATATACAGAGTTGTAACGATGTGCAAATAGATAAAGTACCAAAGTGAAAATAAATAAACATACAGTTGAAGTCGGAAGTTCACATACACTTAGGTTGGAGTCATTTTTCAACCACTTTATTAAAATATCGTCATGAACACTTACCACGCTGCATCTTGGTCCGATCCTTACTCCTCTTCAGACGAAGAGGAGATCTGCCGTTACACTCTCTCTCTCTATATATACTGTATATATACAGTATATATAACCTCTATACCTGAAGAAAGTTAAGTGGTGGAGTTCCTCTAGAGTACTGAATTTCCTAGCTTTTTCCCCTTTCTCCTGTACCTTTGATCCCTTGCAGTCTTTGCAATCATCTCTGTCATTATACGGTCGGATGGGTAAAGATTGCTGGTGGCGAACAGGGGGAGAGAGCATGTGTGTGTGTGTGTCTGTCCACTCTGACCGCATGATGTTTCCTATTCGTATTTGTGATGGGAATTGTTCTAATGCATTGCCTAAATGTTACAAATTGAATACCGTATAGCAAAATATCTTCGATTCTCTGGGATCTAATCCTAACCCAATGAATATTACGGTGGGTATTACAGAACTGGCTCATCAATGATCCCTGTCCCCACCCTAAAGTCATTGTTAACTAATCAAGTCGTTTTACTTGTTGAAACTCCAGTGTAATGCAATAGGCTCTCAAAACAAACACTGGACTAGAGATCTTTTGACATTTTGTCACAAACAACAGAAACCTACCTGTTCATAATAAGGAGCCCCCGCCTTGGATTTCAGCCTTTGTACATGAGAGATAGCTTTTGGGCAACACTTCCCATCTGTAGTATTTCTACCTATATGGAGTGTGTATCTGTTAAAGGAATACTAAATTCTCTGTATTATTTCCCAATCAGAATTCATTACTCTGTCAATGCATTCGAAGGGTTTGTAAGACCCTATATTTTTATAAGAATGGACAGAGCCCCGGTCTTAAAAGTCAGGTAACAGCGTTTAATTCAAGAGAGTACTGGTACATACACATTTTTCCACAGGTTATAAACTGAAAATGACGTCAGCGTTTTCTAAATGTTCTATCTCTTCACGACACT
This sequence comes from Oncorhynchus gorbuscha, assembly GCF_021184085.1. Taxonomy (NCBI): domain Eukaryota; kingdom Metazoa; phylum Chordata; class Actinopteri; order Salmoniformes; family Salmonidae; genus Oncorhynchus; species Oncorhynchus gorbuscha. The sequence continues at coordinate 74,563,256 of NC_060185.1, forward strand.
AGTAGAGAGGCCCTATAGTTCTCGAGCCTTCCCTCCTCGCCTGAAGCCAAGGTCAGTCGTTGTAAATCAGCATTCCAGACAGTCTGGAGATAGTCCGTCCCTGCCATCTGGAGATAGTTCATTCATTTGTACCAAGGAACAGACCGTCATTGTTACTAAACTCCTGACTATATTATATATAATTGGGAATGGGAGCAAGAGAGAAAATTCATATATGTACAGTATATAATAGCATTTGGACTAGTCAGTCCTGATTGAAATGTATACATAATTAGTCATCATTGATAAAAATGCATATCATTGATAAAATATCATACTTAATATGACAGCCATATATGTTATGATGTTGTTTTATTGAATGAAAAAGCTTTTGTCCCCAGTATGCCAGATATGCCAGATATGCCAGATATGGCTTAATCATATTAATATTGTAAACACTGCCCAGGGAGCAAAAAATATGTGCTTGTAGTTTAAATAATTCAGCTTCACAGCTTCCAAGAAAATATAATTTCTCGTTACCTTAGGACCTGTGTCCTCTCGTTCTCTGTGGCCAAAGTGAGTCAGACATTTAAACGTGTTAACCCTCGCAACGGCTGCCGGCCCAGACAGCATCCCTGGCCGTGTCCTCAGAGCATGTGCAGACCAGCTTGCTGGAGTGTTCACGAACATATTCAATCTCTCCCTATCTCAGTCTGTGGTTCCCACTTACTTCAAGATGTCCAAGATTACTTTCTTGGGTACAGGAACAAAAGTAACCGAACTAAATAACTAGCGCACCGTAGCACTCACTTCTGTCATCAAGACTTGATTTGAGAGGCTGGTGAAGGATAATATCACCACCACCTTAATCGACGCTCTAGACCCACTACATTTTGCATACTGCCCCAACAGATCAATGGATGATGCAATCGCCATCGCACTGCACACTTCCCTATCCCATCTGGACAAGAGAGATACTGTACCTATGTAAGAATGCTGTTCATTGACTACAGCTCAGCCTTCAACACCATAGTACCCCCCAAGCTCATCATTAAGCTCAGATCCCTGGGTCTGAATCCCACCCTGTGCAACTGGGTCCTGTACTTCCTGACCGGCCGACCCCAGGTGGTGAAAGAAGGTAGGCATCAACACCTCCGCTAAGCTGATCCTCACACAGGGGCCCCACAAGGGTGCGTGCTCAGCCCCCTCCTGTACTTACTGTTCACCCATGACTGTGTGGCCACTAAGTCTCCAACTCAATCATCAAGTTTGCAGATGACACAACAGTGGAAGGCCTGATTACCAACAATGATGAGACAGCCGACAGGGAGTAGTTGAGAGCCTGCCGGAGTGGTGCCAGGAAAATAACCTCTCCCTCAACGAAACGAAGGAGCTAATCGTGGACTTCAGGAGACAACCTCAGGAGGCTGAAGAAATTTGACTTGGCCCTTAAGACCATCACAAATTTCTACAGGTGCACCATTGAGAGCGTCCTTACCGGCTGTTTCACTGCATTCCTTCCAGGATATCTTCTGCTCCCGATGCTCCCGAAGGCCAAGAAGGACCTCAGCCACCCGAGCCACGGCCTGTTCACCCTGCTACCATCTAGAAGGCGGCGACTGTAAATGTGTATCAAAGATGGGACTGAGACAAAATCTGCATTTATCTCCAGGCCATTAAATAATCACCACTAGCCGGCCTCCGCCCTGTACCATGCAATTGCATTCTACCACCTGGTACTCTACCCTGCACCTTAGACTGCTGACCTTAATACATAGTCATTGAACACTGGTCACTTTAATAATGTTCACATATCTTGCATTACTCATCTCATATATATGTACTGTATTTTATACTGTCTATTGCATCTTAGCCTTTGCCGCTCTGACATTGCTCATCCATATATTTATATTGATATATTCTTATTCAATTCCTTTACTTAGATTTGTGTGTATTAGGTATTTGCTGTGGAAATGTTAGATATTACTTGTTAGTGTAACGGATGTTGTCGGGAGAAGGGGTGGACCAAAGCGCAGCATGGTATATGTTCATGTTATTTCTATTCAAACTGAACACAAAACAAAATAACAAAGAGAATGAACGAAAATGAAACAGTCATGTCAGGTACAGAAACACAAAACAGAAAACAACAGTTAGATATTGCTGCACTGTCGGAACTAGAAGCACAAGCATTTCGCTACACTCGCAATAACATCTGCTAACCATTTATACAGTATGTAACCAATACGAGTTGATGTTGATGTTCGCATACTGTTTTACCCATTTACATTTACATTTACTGTTTCAAATATTTTTATTAAACACACACAAGAATGGTGTATAGGTATACATGACAGGTATACAATTCTTATCTAAACATAAAAGAGCATACAGGAACAACAAGACCCAGAGTTCTGGGTGCAGAACAAATAATACAGAACACGACATACAAAACAAGGACACGTAGAAAGAAAGAGGGAAGATGTCCCCCCCTATCCCCCATTCCCCCCCCCCCCCCCCCTCCCAACTGCTCGGGTGGTAGGGCCAGCACACGCTGCCCAAAGGTAGATAAAAAATTTACCATTGAGAGTGCGTTAATAAGTACAAATTCACAGCGCCGACTCGTCCAAGTAGGAGAGGAAAGGCTGCCAGATTTTATCAAATGTTGATAATTTATTGTTCAGAATATATCTAATTCTTTCTAAGTGTACAGTGTTTGCCAATTCATTGAGCCATAATTTGGTAGAGGGCGCTTCCTTCCTTTTCCAAAACAACAAGATTAGTTTTTTTGCCGAGATGAGACCATACGAGATTAGTTGTTTTTGGGGGTTGGTTAATCTGTTTAGGGACTCAGATACTCCCAGGATTATCAGAAGCGGGTCTGGATCTATTGAAGTCTCCAAAACTTCAGAGAGGATCCTAAAAATTCCACACCAATAACCATGCAAGCTAGAGCATAGGGCAAAGCAGTGGAGTAGTGTACCCTGCGTGGCCTGACATTTATCACATGTAGGGGATGTAGTATCAGGAAATATCCTATGCAGTTTAGTTTTGGAATAGTGTAATCTGTGTAATACCTTGAATTGTATGAGACGATGTCTGGAATTAATGGAGCATGTGTGGATATACTCCAAGCTCTCTTCCCAGTCTGCCACTGAGATGTCAGTCCCTAGTTCTTCCTCCCATTTTGCCTTGATGGCATCAGTAGAAGGTGTGCTAACAGATTGAAAAGCATCATATAGACGCGATATCAGTTTATCTGAGGTGGGGCATATTTTTATGCATCCGTCAAACATGGAAGGTTTAGCATTCTCAAATGTTGGGAGGTGTTTTCTAACGTAGTCTCTAATTTGTAGGTATCTGAAAAAATTACTTCTGGGAAGATGATAAGTTTCCCTCAGCAGCTCAAAGGAAGCAAAGGTCCCTTCTATGTATAAATCCCCTATGGTGCTTATCCCCAACTCTCCCCATCGCTCAAAGGTGTTATCAAGGTTAGAAGGGGCAAAGGAGGGATTCCTGGCGATAGGGAGCATGAATGACATTGGTCTGAGCTCAAAGTGGACTTTAATTTGCTTCCAGATTCGGACTGTGCTATGTATTATAGGATTGTTACAATAAAGTGACATCTCCAGATTGACAGGCGACAAAATCACAGCGCCAATAGAGAAGGGGTGACACTCCTCCCGCTCCATACTAAGCCAGCTGGATGCCGGGAGTACGTCATCCAACAGAAACGTAACAATGCGGAGGTTAGCGGCCCAGTAATAAAATATAAAATCTTGGATTTACAGAGATGTTTTTTACCTATCCTGTGTGTTTTATAATCCCAGATGAAAGGATTGATAATTGAGTCCAGTTGTTTATGAAAGGATTTAGGTATGAATACTGGGATGTTCTGATATAGGTAGAGCAGTTGTGGGAGGAAGACCATTTTAATGGCATTAATTCTTCCGAGCAGAGAAATTGGGAGAGTTCTCCAAAATAGTATGTTTGCTTTGAGTTTTTGTATCAGAGAGGGGAAATTCTCTTTAAATAGTAAGGAGTATTGTTTGGTAACTACAATTCCTAGGTAGGTAAATTTTTCTGAAGATAACTTAAATGGGAGATGTTCTAGCCAGGAGGTATTTTGCGACCGTATGGGCATTAATTCACTCTTGTTCCAATTTATTCTGTATCCCGAGAAGGTACCAAACAAATTGATCACATCAAGAATAGCTGGGATACTAGCCTGGGGTTCTGTTACATAGAGGAGGATGTCATCTGCGTATAGGGAGATCTTATTTAGAGTATCTTTAGTATTATAGCCGTGTATTGCTGCATGAGATCTAATCGTCTGAGCGAGCGGTTCGATAATTAGGGCGAAGAGCAAAGGCGACAGCGCACAACCCTGCCTTGTCCCCCTGTTGAGGTTAAATCGGGGCGACAATGATTGGTTAGTGAGTATTCTGGCACAGGGGTTCCTATATAAAAGCTGGATCCAATTTATGAACCCATCTCCAATATTAAATTTCTGTAGGACCTTGAATAGATAGGGCCACTCAACTTGGTCAAAGGCCTTTTCGGCGTCAAGAGATATGACGGCAAGGTCCACGTTGGGTAACCTCTGAGAGTACATAATATTGAAGAGGCGCCTGAGATTGAAGAATGAGTTTCTGTTAGGGATAAAGCCGGTCTGATCCGAATGGACCAATTTGCCAATTAAAGTGCTAAGCCTGTTAGCCAGAGTTTTTGCTAAAATCTTTTGGTCTGTATTAAGGAGAGATATTGGTCTGTATGACCCTACCTCTTCTGGATCTTTACCCTTCTTATGTATAACTGTAATGAACGCTTCATCCAAAGTAGAAGGGAGAGCTCCATCCTCATTGGCCTGAATCAACATTTTGTGCAGATAGGGGAGAGCGTGTTGCTGAATGTTTTATAGAATTCACCAGGGTATCCATCTGGGCCCGGGGTCTTGCCACTCTTTAGAGATTTAATTGTTTCTCGGATTTCATCAAGAGATATTTCCTTATTCAGGAAGTTGGAATCTTCCTGGTTCAGGGCAGGAAGATTACAGTCCTCCAAAAATGTTTGCATAATTAAGGGGTTAGGATCCGCTTTAGATGTATATAGAGTCTCATAAAACTGCCGGAATCTGTCATTGATGTCTTTGGGGGAAGAGAGTAATTCCCCAGATGCAGATTTAACCCTGTGAATCATTCGGTCACTCACATTTTTTCGAAGTTGTCTGGCGAGTAATTTGTGTGGTTTGTCACCAAACTCAAAATATTTTTGCTTGGCATAGAGAAAAGATTTAGCGATTTTAGCTGAGAGAATCTGATTATATTCAAATTTTAAAGAGGTAATTTTTTTATGTTTCTCCATAGATGGGTGGCTAGCATTCTCCCTATCCAGTAAGTGAATTTGTCCCTCTAGTTCTTCCAGTTTTCCTCTGTTTTGCCTACTCCTGGCAGCCTGAAAGGAGATGATACAGCCTCTCAGATAAGCCTTCAGTGTTTCCCACAATAATGCTGGGGAGGTCTCTGTGTTGTCGTTGGTATCAAAGAAAAATTTAATTTGGTCTTTAAGATATTCACAGAATGTTGGTTCTGTGAGGAGCTGAGGATTCAACCTCCAGACCCTCTCGTTTGGTACAATGTCACCCAATCTCAGGGAGAAGGTGAGTGGACTGTGGTCCGAGATTATAATATCATGATACCTCACATTACAGGTATAGGGGAGTAGTCTAGCATCCAACAAAAAGTAGTCAATTCGAGTGTAAACCTTGTGAACATGAGAGTAAAAGGAGTATTCCCTACCCGTAGGGTTAGCGATCCTCCATATATCAAATAAGTTTGAATTTTTTATGTAGGTATTCAAGAATTCGCTTGAATAGGAGGTAGGGGTTCGCCGGGTAGAGGATCTATCCAAATATTGGTCTAGCACACAGTTAAGGTCCCCTCCAATGACCAGGTTAGTATGGGAGATATCTGGAATCAGGGCAAGGACTCTTTTGAAAAAAGAGGGGTTGTCAATGTTTGGCCCATAGATATTTAGTAGAGTTACTGAGGTAGAGTGGATTTCTCCTATTGCGATCACATACCGACCCTCTTTATCCGCAATAGTGGTTTTATGTAGAAAGGGAATTCCTTTCCGTACCAGAATCGCTGTGCCTCTCGTTTTGGCAGAGAAGTTAGAGTGATACACTTGCCCCACCCACCTACACCTAAGTCTGCTATGAGAGTTATTCTTCAGATGGGTTTCTTGCAAAAATATAATATCAGACGAGAGTGCTTTCAAGTGGGCTAGGACCTTGCCCTCTTAATTGGTTCGTTT
>NC_060185.1:75472049-75637049 GCF_021184085.1 Oncorhynchus gorbuscha
TAAGAAAGACAGAGTAGGGGAGAGAGAGCTTGTTAGTGCTTTGAGAAATACTTGGAATCCGATTGTGCTTGCAGAGCTAGGCCTTGCGTTGTCAAGTCGATAACGTTTCAATTATGCTCTCAACTTGGATGTTTTTGCTAAAATGGCAGTTCACTTTTAGTATTCATGCCCCCTCTAATAAATTCCCCTTCTCCCCTCACCTCAATCAGATATATTCAACATAAATTTCAAAATATGATGTTAACTTGATGCTCAAGTCTCCTTGGCAAAACACCAGTAATAAATCCTTGAGCCTTAAGAAAAAACTAAAGTAGCTTGATTTTCAAGAAACTCCATTGTAATCATCTTCACAACACTGCAGAGTCCCCTTGTTATGAAAGGCTAATGGAACGGGAATGACACAATACCTTGTGTCGGAACCTCACGACAGGTCGATAGGGTGGCGGCACGAATCCCTCCTCCTTGCCGGGCCTCCCCTCGACGACTCCCACTCCCACTCCGAGGGAGACCATTCCCAACAAGAATGCCAGTGAGCACCATCTGGGTGTCTTCATTGGTCTGATCCTGTAAAAAAAAGAAAAGAGTAGTGAGCAGTTCAGCAGACCCCTTCAACCGTGGCTGCAGTTCAATATCGGTTGGGGGCCTGAGACCATAAATCAACCAAGCTGTAATTAGTGTAGACAATGGACATTGCAAATATGTCGTTGGTTTAAACTAATGCTTTCAATAAGTGCCTTACACTCAACGAAGAAGATTAGATCTGCTTTTGAATCAAGTAAAGGGAAATAGGTAAATAAAGATAAAGGAAGACAAAAGAGTCAATGTATTAGGATAACGATGGTGATGAATTGGCATTAGTTAAAAATAAGTAACTGTGAGAGAGAACACATTGCTTAATACAAACATTTTCATTAGTTGCTGCAACATAGTAACATCCAAATGCTATTTACAGAAGATATAGTGGCACACCGGAAAATTATTCCTACACTATCTACTGTACTAAAGCAATAAAGTCACATTCTGAATATCACTCGTCTTCAATTATTCATTACACAGTATGAAAACAAGTTTGACCTTATCACGATGGCAATCAAACCAAACACCATGTGTGGAAAAAAAATTATTTCCTTATAAACTACGGAAAGACAATGCAGGCTAACATAAAACAGCTTCAACATGTGTTCCAGTCACTGTTTTAGTGTCTCTTTTTTCAATTGAACTACATGAGAGCTAAAGGTACTACTGAGTGAAACTGCTCGAACTTTGGTGAATGTCGCTGCTTTAAAGTCCTCCTCACATCACAACCCTAGAATAACTGACATCAGGGGTATGACCCCGTTCCCCTGTTGTTCTGAGTATTAGACATATCTCAACAACGCTGGCAGGGCTCGTGCCCACATGCTGTTTCCATAGGTCAAGGGTCAAATTCACAAAAGGAATGTGATACAAAGATCTGCTGTAAAACCAGGAAGTGTTCATAATGTGTTCGTGTGACTTGTTGGCTTCCTCTGTGCTTGCAGTAGGTTTGCAAAAGTGCAAACCCCAGAACTCCAGGCAAGCTAAAGCAAACACTGGTACTACAGGCAGACTAAAGCAAATACTGGTACTACAGGCAGACTAAAGCAAACACTGGTACTCCAGGCAGACTAAAGCAAACACTGGTACTACAGGCAGACAAAAGCAAACACTGGTACTCCAGGCAGACTGAAGAAAACACTGGTACTCCAGGCAGACTAAAGCAAACACTGGTACTCCAGGCAGACTGAAGCAAACACTGGTACTCCAGGCAGACTAAAGCAAACACTACAGGCAGACTAAAGCAAATACTGGTACTCCAGGCAGACTAAAGCAAATACTGGTACTCCAGGCAGACTAAAGCAAATACTGGTACTCCAGGCAGACTAAAGCAAACACTGGTACTCCAGGCAGACTAAAGCAAACACTACAGGCAGACTAAAGCAAATACTGGTACTCCAGGCAGACTAAAGCAAACACTGGTACTCCAGGCAGACTAAAGCAAACACTGGTACTCCAGGCAGACTAAAGCAAACACTACAGCCAGACTAAAGCAAATACTGGTACTCCATGCAGACTAAAGCAAACACTGGTACTCCAGGCAGACTAAAGCAAATACTGGTACTACAGGCAGACTAAAGCAAACACTGGTACTCCAGGCAGACTAAAGCAAACACTGGTACTACAGGCAGACAAAAGCAAACACTGGTACTCCAGGCAGACTGAAGAAAACACTGGTACTCCAGGCAGACTAAAGCAAACACTGGTACTCCAGGCAGACTGAAGCAAACACTGGTACTCCAGGCAGACTAAAGCAAACACTACAGGCAGACTAAAGCAAATACTGGTACTCCAGGCAGACTAAAGCAAATACTGGTACTCCAGGCAGACTAAAGCAAATACTGGTACTCCAGGCAGACTAAAGCAAACACTGGTACTCCAGGCAGACTAAAGCAAACACTACAGGCAGACTAAAGCAAATACTGGTACTCCAGGCAGACTAAAGCAAACACTGGTACTCCAGGCAGACTAAAGCAAACACTGGTACTCCAGGCAGACTAAAGCAAACACTACAGCCAGACTAAAGCAAATACTGGTACTCCATGCAGACTAAAGCAAACACTGGTACTCCAGGCAGACTAAAGCAAACACTGGTACTCCAGGCAGACTAAAGCCAACACTGGTACTCCAGGCAGACTAAAGGAAACACTGGTACTACAGGCAGACTAAAGCAAACACTGGTACTCCAGGCAGACTGAAGAAAACACTGGTACTCCAGGCAGACTAAAGCAAACACTGGTACTCCAGGCAGACTAAAGCAATCACTGGTACTCCAGGCAGACTAAAGCAAACACTGGTACTCCAGGCAGACTAAAGCAAACACTGGTACTACAGGCAGACTAAAGCAAACACTGGTACTCCAGGCAGACTGAAGAAAACACTGGTACTCCAGGCAGACTAAAGCAAACACTGGTACTCCAGGCAGACTAAAGCAAACACTGGTACTACAGGCAAGCTAAAGCAAACACTGGTACTACAGGCAAGCTAAAGCAAACACTGGTACTACAGGCAGACTAAAGCAAACACTGGTACTACAGGCAGACTAAAGCAAACACTGGTACTCCAGGCAGACTGAAGAAAACACGGGTACTCCAGGCAGACTAAAGCAAACACTGGTACTCCAGGCAGACTAAAGCAAACACTGGTACTCCAGGCAGACTAAAGCAAACACTGGTACTCCAGGCAGACTAAAGCAAACACTGGTACTACAGGCAGACTAAAGCAAACACTGGTACTCCAGGCAGACTGAAGAAAACACTGGTACTCCAGGCAGACTGAAGCAAACACTGGTACTCCAGGCAGACTAAAGCAAACACTACAGGCAGACTAAAGCAAATACTGGTACTCCAGGCAGACTAAAGCAAATACTGGTACTCCAGGCAGACTAAAGAAAACACTGGTACTCCAGGCAGACTAAAGCAAACACTACAGGCAGACTAAAGCAAATACTGGTACTCCAGGCAGACTAAAGCAAACACTGGTATTCCAGGCAGACTAAAGCAAACACTGGTACTCCAGGCAGACTAAAGCAAACACTGGTACTCCAGGCAGACTAAAGCAAACACTGGTACTCCAGGCAGACTAAAGCAAACACTACAGGCAGACTAAAGCAAATACTGGTACTCCAGGCAGACTAAAGCAAATACTGGTACTCCAGGCAGACTAAAGAAAACACTGGTACTCCAGGCAGACTAAAGCAAAAACTACAGGCAGACTAAAGCAAATACTGGTACTCCAGGCAGACTAAAGCAAACACTGGTACTCCAGGCAGACTAAAGCAAACACTGGTACTCCAGGCAGACTAAAGCAAACACTACAGCCAGACTAAAGCAAATACTGGTACTCCAGGCAGACTAAAGCAAACACTGGTACTCCAGGCAGACTAAAGCAAACACTGGTACTCCAGGCAGACTAAAGCCAACACTGGTACTACAGGCAGACTAAAGGAAACACTGGTACTACAGGCAGACTAAAGCAAACACTGGTACTCCAGGCAGACTGAAGAAAACACTGGTACTCCAGGCAGACTAAAGCAAACACTGGTACTCCAGGCAGACTAAAGCAATCACTGGTACTCCAGGCAGACTAAAGCAAACACTGGTACTCCAGGCAGACTAAAGCAAACACTGGTACTACAGGCAGACTAAAGCAAACACTGGTACTCCAGGCAGACTGAAGAAAACACTGGTACTCCAGGCAGACTAAAGCAAACACTGGTACTCCAGGCAGACTAAAGCAAACACTGGTACTACAGGCAAGCTAAAGCAAACACTGGTACTACAGGCAAGCTAAAGCAAACACTGGTACTACAGGCAGACTAAAGCAAACACTGGTACTACAGGCAGACTAAAGCAAACACTGGTACTCCAGGCAGACTGAAGAAAACACTGGTACTCCAGGCAGACTAAAGCAAACACTGGTACTCCAGGCAGACTAAAGCAAACACTGGTACTCCAGGCAGACTAAAGCAAACACTGGTACTCCAGGCAGACTAAAGCAAACACTGGTACTACAGGCAGACTAAAGCAAACACTGGTACTCCAGGCAGACTGAAGAAAACACTGGTACTCCAGGCAGACTAAAGCAAACACTGGGACTCCAGGCAGACTAAAGCAAACACTGGTACTACAGGCAAGCTAAAGCAAACACTGGTACTACAGGCAAGCTAAAGCAAACACTGGTACTACAGGCAGACTAAAGCAAACACGGGTACTCCAGGTAGACTAAAGCAAACACTGGTACTCCAGGCAGACTAAAGCAAACACTACAGGCAGACTAAAGCAAATACTGGTACTCCAGGCAGACTAAAGCAAACACTGGTACTCCAGGCAGACTAAAGCAAACACTGGTACTCCAGGCAGACTAAAGCAAACACTGGTACTCGGGCAGACTAAGGCAAACACTACAGGCAGGCTAAAGCAAACACTGGTACTCCAGGCAGACTAAAGCAAACACTGGTACTCCAGGCAGACTAAAGCAAACACTGGTACTCCAGGCAGACTAAAGCAAACACTACAGGCAGACTAAAGCAAATACTGGTACTCCAGGCAGACTAAAGCAAACACTGGTACTCCAGGCAGACTAAAGCAAACACTGGTACTCCAGGCAGACTAAAGCCAACACTGGTACTCCAGGCAGACTAAAGCAAACACTGGTACTACAGGCAGACTAAAGCAAACACTGGTACTCCAGGAAGACTGAAGAAAACACTGGTACTCCAGGCAGACTAAAGCAAACACTGGTACTCCAGGCAGACTAAAGCAAACACTGGTACTCCAGGCAGACTAAAGCAAACACTGGTACTCCAGGCAGACTAAAGCAAACACTGGTACTACAGGCAGACTAAAGCAAACACTGGTACTCCAGGCAGACTGAAGAAAACACTGGTACTCCAGGCAGACTAAAGCAAACACTGGTACTCCAGGCAGACTAAAGCAAACACTGGTACTACAGGCAGACTAAAGCAAACACTGGTACTCCAGGCAGACTGAAGAAAACACTGGTACTACAGGCAGACTAAAGCAAACACTGGTACTCCAGGCAGACTAAAGCAAACACTACAGGCAGACTAAAGCAAATACTGGTACTCCAGGCAGACTAAAGCAAACACTGGTACTCCAGGCAGGCTAAAGCAAACACTGGTACTCCAGGCAGACTAAAGCAAACACTGGTACTCCAGGCAGACTAAAGCAAACACTGGTACTCCAGGCAGACTAAAGCAAACACTGGTACTCCAGGCAGACTAAAGCAAACACTACAGGCAGACTAAAGCAAATACTGGTACTCCAGGCAGACTAGAGGAAACACTGGTACTCCAGGCAGACTAAAGCAAACACTGGTACTCCAGGCAGACTAAAGCAAACACTGGTACTCCAGGCAGACTAAAGCAAACACTGGTACTACAGGCAGACTAAAGCAAACACTGGTACTCCAGGCAGACTGAAGAAAACACTGGTACTCCAGGCAGACTAAAGCAAACACTGGGACTCCAGGCAGACTAAAGCAAACACTGGTACTACAGGCAAGCTAAAGCAAACACTGGTACTACAGGCAAGCTAAAGCAAACACTGGTACTACAGGCAGACTAAAGCAAACACGGGTACTCCAGGTAGACTAAAGCAAACACTGGTACTCCAGGCAGACTAAAGCAAACACTACAGGCAGACTAAAGCAAATACTGGTACTCCAGGCAGACTAAAGCAAACACTGGTACTCCAGGCAGACTAAAGCAAACACTGGTACTCCAGGCAGACTAAAGCAAACACTGGTACTCGGGCAGACTAAGGCAAACACTACAGGCAGGCTAAAGCAAACACTGGTACTCCAGGCAGACTAAAGCAAACACTGGTACTCCAGGCAGACTAAAGCAAACACTGGTACTCCAGGCAGACTAAAGCAAACACTACAGGCAGACTAAAGCAAATACTGGTACTCCAGGCAGACTAAAGCAAACACTGGTACTCCAGGCAGACTAAAGCAAACACTGGTACTCCAGGCAGACTAAAGCCAACACTGGTACTCCAGGCAGACTAAAGCAAACACTGGTACTACAGGCAGACTAAAGCAAACACTGGTACTCCAGGAAGACTGAAGAAAACACTGGTACTCCAGGCAGACTAAAGCAAACACTGGTACTCCAGGCAGACTAAAGCAAACACTGGTACTCCAGGCAGACTAAAGCAAACACTGGTACTCCAGGCAGACTAAAGCAAACACTGGTACTACAGGCAGACTAAAGCAAACACTGGTACTCCAGGCAGACTGAAGAAAACACTGGTACTCCAGGCAGACTAAAGCAAACACTGGTACTCCAGGCAGACTAAAGCAAACACTGGTACTACAGGCAGACTAAAGCAAACACTGGTACTCCAGGCAGACTGAAGAAAACACTGGTACTACAGGCAGACTAAAGCAAACACTGGTACTCCAGGCAGACTAAAGCAAACACTACAGGCAGACTAAAGCAAATACTGGTACTCCAGGCAGACTAAAGCAAACACTGGTACTCCAGGCAGGCTAAAGCAAACACTGGTACTCCAGGCAGACTAAAGCAAACACTGGTACTCCAGGCAGACTAAAGCAAACACTGGTACTCCAGGCAGACTAAAGCAAACACTGGTACTCCAGGCAGACTAAAGCAAACACTACAGGCAGACTAAAGCAAATACTGGTACTCCAGGCAGACTAGAGGAAACACTGGTACTCCAGGCAGACTAAAGCAAACACTGGTACTCCAGGCAGACTAAAGCAAACACTGGTACTCCAGGCAGACTAAAGCAAACACTGGTACTACAGGCAGACTAAAGCAAACACTGGTACTCCAGGCAGACTGAAGAAAACACTGGTACTCCAGGCAGACTAAAGCAAACACTGGGACTCCAGGCAGACTAAAGCAAACACTGGTACTACAGGCAAGCTAAAGCAAACACTGGTACTACAGGCAGACTAAAGCAAACACTGGTACTACAGGCAGACTAAAGCAAACACTGGGACTCCAGGCAGACTAAAGCAAACACTGGTACTCCAGGCAGACTGTAGCAAACACTCCAGGCAGACTAAAGCAAACACTGGTACTACAGGCAAGCTAAAGCAAACACTGGTACTCCAGGCAGACTAAAGCAAACACTAGTACTCCAGGCAGACTAAAGCAAACACTGGTACTACAGGCAGACTAAAGCAAACACTGGTACTCCAGTCAGACTAAAGCAAACACTGGTACTCCAGGCAGACTGTAGCAAACACTACAGGCAGACAAAAGCAAATACTGGTACTCCAGGCAGACTAAAGAAAACACTGATACTCCAGGCAGACTAAAGCAAACATTACAGGCAGACTAAAGCAGATACTGGTACTCCAGGCAGACTAAAGCAAACACTGGTACTCCAGGCAGACTAAAGCAAACACTGGGACTCCAGGCAGACTAAAGCAAACACTGGTACTACAGGCAAGCTAAAGCAAACACTGGTACTACAGGCAAGCTAAAGCAAACACTGGTACTACAGGCAGACTAAAGCAAACACGGGTACTCCAGGTAGACTAAAGCAAACACTGGTACTCCAGGCAGACTAAAGCAAACACTACAGGCAGACTAAAGCAAATACTGGTACTCCAGGCAGACTAAAGCAAACACTGGTACTCCAGGCAGACTAAAGCAAACACTGGTACTCCAGGCAGACTAAAGCAAACACTGGTACTCGGGCAGACTAAGGCAAACACTACAGGCAGGCTAAAGCAAACACTGGTACTCCAGGCAGACTAAAGCAAACACTGGTACTCCAGGCAGACTAAAGCAAACACTGGTACTCCAGGCAGACTAAAGCAAACACTACAGGCAGACTAAAGCAAATACTGGTACTCCAGGCAGACTAAAGCAAACACTGGTACTCCAGGCAGACTAAAGCAAACACTGGTACTCCAGGCAGACTAAAGCCAACACTGGTACTCCAGGCAGACTAAAGCAAACACTGGTACTACAGGCAGACTAAAGCAAACACTGGTACTCCAGGAAGACTGAAGAAAACACTGGTACTCCAGGCAGACTAAAGCAAACACTGGTACTCCAGGCAGACTAAAGCAAACACTGGTACTCCAGGCAGACTAAAGCAAACACTGGTACTCCAGGCAGACTAAAGCAAACACTGGTACTACAGGCAGACTAAAGCAAACACTGGTACTCCAGGCAGACTGAAGAAAACACTGGTACTCCAGGCAGACTAAAGCAAACACTGGTACTCCAGGCAGACTAAAGCAAACACTGGTACTACAGGCAGACTAAAGCAAACACTGGTACTCCAGGCAGACTGAAGAAAACACTGGTACTACAGGCAGACTAAAGCAAACACTGGTACTCCAGGCAGACTAAAGCAAACACTACAGGCAGACTAAAGCAAATACTGGTACTCCAGGCAGACTAAAGCAAACACTGGTACTCCAGGCAGGCTAAAGCAAACACTGGTACTCCAGGCAGACTAAAGCAAACACTGGTACTCCAGGCAGACTAAAGCAAACACTGGTACTCCAGGCAGACTAAAGCAAACACTGGTACTCCAGGCAGACTAAAGCAAACACTACAGGCAGACTAAAGCAAATACTGGTACTCCAGGCAGACTAGAGGAAACACTGGTACTCCAGGCAGACTAAAGCAAACACTGGTACTCCAGGCAGACTAAAGCAAACACTGGTACTCCAGGCAGACTAAAGCAAACACTGGTACTACAGGCAGACTAAAGCAAACACTGGTACTCCAGGCAGACTGAAGAAAACACTGGTACTCCAGGCAGACTAAAGCAAACACTGGGACTCCAGGCAGACTAAAGCAAACACTGGTACTACAGGCAAGCTAAAGCAAACACTGGTACTACAGGCAGGCTAAAGCAAACACTGGTACTACAGGCAGACTAAAGCAAACACGGGTACTCCAGGTAGACTAAAGCAAACACTGGTACTCCAGGCAGACTAAAGCAAACACTACAGGCAGACTAAAGCAAATACTGGTACTCCAGGCAGACTAAAGCAAACACTGGTACTCCAGGCAGACTAAAGCAAACACTGGTACTCCAGGCAGACTAAAGCAAACACTGGTACTCGGGCAGACTAAGGCAAACACTACAGGCAGGCTAAAGCAAACACTGGTACTCCAGGCAGACTAAAGCAAACACTGGTACTCCAGGCAGACTAAAGCAAACACTGGTACTCCAGGCAGACTAAAGCAAACACTACAGGCAGACTAAAGCAAATACTGGTACTCCAGGCAGACTAAAGCAAACACTGGTACTCCAGGCAGACTAAAGCAAACACTGGTACTCCAGGCAGACTAAAGCCAACACTGGTACTCCAGGCAGACTAAAGCAAACACTGGTACTACAGGCAGACTAAAGCAAACACTGGTACTCCAGGAAGACTGAAGAAAACACTGGTACTCCAGGCAGACTAAAGCAAACACTGGTACTCCAGGCAGACTAAAGCAAACACTGGTACTCCAGGCAGACTAAAGCAAACACTGGTACTCCAGGCAGACTAAAGCAAACACTGGTACTACAGGCAGACTAAAGCAAACACTGGTACTCCAGGCAGACTGAAGAAAACACTGGTACTCCAGGCAGACTAAAGCAAACACTGGTACTCCAGGCAGACTAAAGCAAACACTGGTACTACAGGCAGACTAAAGCAAACACTGGTACTCCAGGCAGACTGAAGAAAACACTGGTACTACAGGCAGACTAAAGCAAACACTGGTACTCCAGGCAGACTAAAGCAAACACTACAGGCAGACTAAAGCAAATACTGGTACTCCAGGCAGACTAAAGCAAACACTGGTACTCCAGGCAGGCTAAAGCAAACACTGGTACTCCAGGCAGACTAAAGCAAACACTGGTACTCCAGGCAGACTAAAGCAAACACTGGTACTCCAGGCAGACTAAAGCAAACACTGGTACTCCAGGCAGACTAAAGCAAACACTACAGGCAGACTAAAGCAAATACTGGTACTCCAGGCAGACTAGAGGAAACACTGGTACTCCAGGCAGACTAAAGCAAACACTGGTACTCCAGGCAGACTAAAGCAAACACTGGTACTCCAGGCAGACTAAAGCAAACACTGGTACTACAGGCAGACTAAAGCAAACACTGGTACTCCAGGCAGACTGAAGAAAACACTGGTACTCCAGGCAGACTAAAGCAAACACTGGGACTCCAGGCAGACTAAAGCAAACACTGGTACTACAGGCAAGCTAAAGCAAACACTGGTACTACAGGCAGACTAAAGCAAACACTGGTACTACAGGCAGACTAAAGCAAACACTGGGACTCCAGGCAGACTAAAGCAAACACTGGTACTCCAGGCAGACTGTAGCAAACACTCCAGGCAGACTAAAGCAAACACTGGTACTACAGGCAAGCTAAAGCAAACACTGGTACTCCAGGCAGACTAAAGCAAACACTAGTACTCCAGGCAGACTAAAGCAAACACTGGTACTACAGGCAGACTAAAGCAAACACTGGTACTCCAGTCAGACTAAAGCAAACACTGGTACTCCAGGCAGACTGTAGCAAACACTACAGGCAGACAAAAGCAAATACTGGTACTCCAGGCAGACTAAAGAAAACACTGATACTCCAGGCAGACTAAAGCAAACATTACAGGCAGACTAAAGCAGATACTGGTACTCCAGGCAGACTAAAGCAAACACTGGTACTCCAGGCAGACTAAAGCAAACACTGGTACTCCAGGCAGACTAAAGCAAACACTGGTACTCCAGGCAGACTAAAGCAAACACTACAGGCAGACTAAAGCAAATACTGGTACTCCAGGCAGACTAAAGCAAACACTGGTACTCCAGGCAGACTAAGGCAAACACTGGTACTACAGGCAGACTAAAGCAAACACTGGTACTACAGGCAGACTAAAGCAAACACTGGTACTCCAGGCAGACTGAAGAAAACACTGGTACTCCAGGCAGACTAAAGCAAACACTGGTACTCCAGGCAGACTAAAGCAAACACTGGTACTCCAGGCAGACTAAAGCAAACACTGGTACTACAGGCAGACTAAAGCAAACACTGGTACTCCAGGCAGACTGAAGAAAACACTGGTACTCCAGGCAGACTAAAGCAAACACTGGTACTCCAGGCAGACTAAAGCAAACACTGGTACTCCAGGCAGACTAAAGCAAACACTGGTACTCCAGGCAGACTAAAGCAAACACTGGTACTACAGGCAGACTGAAGAAAACACTGGTACTACAGGCAGACTAAAATGTTCAAATACACTGCTCCAAAAAATAAAGGGAACACTTGTGGTGTTACTACAGCCTGTAGTGTGGTTTTCCACTTTAATTTTGAGTGTGACTCCAAATCCAGACCTCCATGGGTTGATAAATTTGATTTCCATTGATAATTTTTGTGTGATTTTGATGTCAGCACATTCAACTATGTAAAGAAAAAAGTATTTAATAAGAATATTTCATTCATTCAGATCTAGGATGTGTTATTTTAGTGTTCCCTTTATTTTTTTTGAGCAGTGTAGTATTTGAATCCAGGTCTGGGCAATAGCACATCTCCCAGTGCCATCAATCTACTGTTTCCCCCTGGTGTCTAAATGTTAAATGGATTGGGATGGGGTGGTATTTATAATAGATCCTGTGTCACAGACATGGACGAGATGGGTCTGCCGAAAACCAAATATTGTGTTCCACAGTAAGAACCTCATACCAACAGTCAAGCACGGTGGTGGTAGTGCAATTGTTTGGGGATGCTTAGCTGCCATAGGACCTGGACCACTTGCCTTAATAAGGAACCATGAATTATGCTCTGTATCAAATAATTCTACAGGAGAATGTCAGGCCATCCGTCTGTGAGCTGAAGTTGAAGAACAGCTGGGTCATGCAGCAAGAGAATTATCCAATGCACACAATCAAGTCTATATGAAAATGGTTAAAAAGCAACACATTTGAGGTTTTGGAATGGCCTAATCAAAGTCCAGACCTAATCCCAATTGAGATGTTGTCGCAGGACTTGAAACGAGCAGTTAAAGCTTGAAAACCCACAAATGTTGCTGAGTTAAAGCAGTTCTGCATTCAAGAGTGGGCCAAAATTCCACAGCGATGTGGGAGACTGATCGACAACTACAGGAAGCATTTGGTTGAAGTCATTGCAGCTAAAGGTGGCACAACCAGTTATTGAGTGTAAGGGGGAAATTACCTTTTCACACAGGAGAATTTGGGTGTTGAATAACTTTGTTAATTAAATAAATAAGTACCCTTTTTTGTTATTTGTAAACTCAGGTTCCCTTTATCTAATATTAGGGTTTGGTTGAAGATCTGCTAACATTCAGTAGGAAAGATTTGCAAAACTAGAGAAGTTCTGAAAAGGGGGCGAATACTGTATATCATTTTCATGCTGTCATTCTTTTGTAGAGGATAGCCATGTGCTGGGGGTATATTTATAATAACAAGAAATTATTGGATTTATATACTGCTTTTTCCAGATGCTCCAACTGTTTGTGAGGCAAACTCACCTCATCCGCCACCAATGTTCTCTATGTTGCGTAAGCCTGCATCCCTTGATACTCATAACTCATTACTGATATGGTAATACTGTGGTTGCTGGTTAGATCATTCATTGATATAGTATATTACAGCATGGGCTGTATGGATCATCCTTGTTCTACGCCACTGGTTTGATGTATAACTTAAAGTGTATTATTGATTGGATAACAGTATAATGAGCCAACCAATATATTTGTTATAGGGCTTAGATTTGATTAAGATTGGTTCTGTTTCTTTTTATGCCAATGAAATTACAGCTGTTCCATTTTCATAACATTTGATTTCTTCTGGGAAGATAGCAAATGAAGTGCAAAACTTTTAAAGTAAAACCCACATCCTTTTTTCATTTGATCAGAGGCTGCATTTGAGAGACAAATCGCAACTCTTAAGAGCCATGTGTGTTTGCGTGGGGAGCAAAGTGAGAGAGATTGAAAGTGGTGCCTCCACTTGGTGCCTCTGCTTCGTGGCTATAAATCCAAGACAGCATGTCAAAGCTTCGGCATTGACTTTGAAATGATGACTACCTAGCACTCACAATTTACACAATACATCCCACTTTGACAGGTGTCCAGCAAAGCTCCATCTGAGCCCTTTTTTGCGCTCCATAGAACCGGCAATGCATGACAACTGGAGAGACTATGGACTGTGATAGGTGGAGTGTTTTTACTTATTACATGCATGTATGCACCAATACACAGGGGTTAACTACAGCATGGGGTTTCTTTGTACTGTATGACCTCCTGTACATCGTTTAACCGTATTTGACCCTTTAACCTTGTAGGCTGAGGCAGAGACATTAATATACATGATTTGACAAACGCGGTTTGAGACTGAGGTTTTCTTCCATAGATGTACTAAGAGGCAATTACATTTTTGGGGGCTGGCAAATCACCCGTTGAGTGAACCTGACTCGAAATACTGCATGTTTATGAGTCAGCTATATGCTTATCTATATATGCTCATCTACATGTGTAGTGTTGCTATGGTGAGAAAGTGTGGTTCTTTGTGAAATGGCTAGAGAGTATTGTCAAGACCAGGTATTCCCCCATGGGTATGCGCAATGATGCCGTCGGGGGTACGCCAAATAAAAATGAGATTCACATTTTTTTTAAATAAAACAAACAAATTATTATTTTTTAAACAAAAAACACAAATTCTTCACATTTTCAAGCAGTCCATTTAGTAAGGCCCGCGTCCATAGAGACACATACGAGCTCTACTACCAGCAGTACTACACCTGCACCTGTCGACGACACAAATTGTTCTGCTTCCACGAGTACATCCACATGCTAGCATCAGTAATTCGACATTTGTTGTTAGCCCAGCTAGCATGGACACTGACAGTTATGAATCTGATGCAGCCGAAGATCTACTGCCCCCTTACCCGGGAAAGCACCGAACAACCGACAGGGACATAGGACCATCGAAGAGGCGCAAATATGATGAGAACTATATTGATTTGGGGTTCACTTTTACTGGGAGTAGTGCCTTTCCTCAGCCACAGTGTGTTAAGTGCAAAAGTATTATCTCACAACTCGATGAAACCTTCACTCTGGCGCAGACATTTAGAAACAAAACGTGCCAATTTGAAAGATAAACCACACAAGTTTTTGAGCAAGAATTAAGACGACTTCGATTAGTAAGACATGCATAAAAGCAACAGATACCATTAATAAGAAGGGGCTAGTAGAGTCTTATATGGTAAGATACTGAGTAGCTAGGACAGGCAAGCCCCATACTATTGTGGAGGACTTAATTCTCCCTGCTGCTGTGGATATGGCTGGGACAACGCTGGGAGAAACGGCCCAAAAAACTATACAGACAATGCTTTCATCAAACAACACTGTTTCATGATGCATTAGTGACATGGCAGGAGATGTTTTGAAACAATTACTGCTTCGCATACAAGCCAGTGAATTCTAGGCGTTAAAGCTGGATGAGTCAACAGACGTGGTGGGCCTGGCACAGCTCCTGGTATATGTCCGTTACGTTTACGGGGTGTCAATTAAGGCATCCTCTTCTGCAAACCACTGGAAACCAGGACAACAGGAGAGGATATTTTTAAGTAATGGACAGCTTTGTGACATCACATGGACGTTGGTGGTCAAGATGTGTTGGTATTCTGTACTGATGGCGCAAAACCCATGACAGGGAGACGTAGTGGACTGGTAACGCACGTGCAAGCAGTTGCTCCCTATGTCACTTAGGTGCACTGCAGCATCCTCTGAGAGGCTCTTGCTGCCAAAGGAATGCCTGACAGCTTGAAATACGTTTTAGACACTACAGTGAAAATGGTTAAATTTGTTAAAGCAAGGTCCCTGAACTCTCGTATATTTTCTGCACTATGCAATGATATGGGCAGCGACAATGTAACACTTTTACAACATACAGAAAAGTGTGCTGGTTATCAAGGGGCGAAATACTGACACGTTTTTTTAAATTGAGAGACGAGCTGAAAGTTTTCTTTACTGACCATCATTTTCACACAACTGGCCTCTCTGGGTGATGTTTTTTCTCGCCTGAATGATCTGAATCTAGGATTACAGGGACTCTCCACAACTATATTCAATGTGTGGGACAAAATTGAGGCTACGATTAAGAAGTTGGAGCACTTCTCTGTCTGCATTAACAAGGACAACACACAGGTCTTTCCGTCATTGTATGATTTTTTTTGTGTGCAAATGAACTCAAGTTTACGGACGATGTCAAATGTGATATAGCGAAGCAACTGAGTGAGTTGGGTGCGCAATTACGCAGGTACTTTTCCGAAACATATGACACACACAACAGGATTCGTTATCCCTTTCATGCCCTGCTTCCAGTCCACTTACCGATATCTGAACAAGAGAGCCTCATCGAAATTGCAACAAGCGATTCTGTGAAAATGTCATTTAATCAGAAGCCACTGCCAAATTTCTGGATTGGGCTGCACTCAGAGTATCCTGCCATGGCAATCGTGCTGTTAAGACACTGATGCACTTTGCAACCACGTACATAGGTGAGAGTGGGTTCTCTGCCCTCACTAGCATGAAAACTAAATACAGGCACAGACTGTGTGTGAAAAAAGGATTTAAGACTGAGACACTCTCAAATACAACCCAACACTGCAGAATTATGTGCATCCTTTCAAGCACACCGTTCTCATTAACCTGTGTTTAGTTATTCACCATTTTTTATGAGCAAATAATGTTTTATATGTAAGATGGTTAAATAAAGAGCAAAATTATTGATTATTATAATATTGTTTTTTGTGCCCTGGTCCTATAAGAGCTCTTTGTCACCCGAACCGGGTTGTGACAAAAACATATTCTTATGTTTTATAAATGTATCGTATAGTGTGTGTGTGGCAGACTTACAATTATGGCAACAAAAAAAAACATTATAGAGTGCACTGACCCTGGTGCTAGAGGGAGTACGCAGCTGGAGGTTGAATGTTTGAAGGGGTACGTGACTATAAAAAGTTTGGGAACCACTGGTCTAGACCATGTGACCTGACCAGGGAAATAAGTAAGTCCACTGAGTGATCTTCACATCATGATTTAGTAAAGTGATTGGTCTAGAGTTGCCCAATCCCAGCGCTCCACACTCCTACTCCTCCCCACTTGTGTTTTCCCATCTACTCCAGCAAACAGATCCAATCCCCCGGTGATCAGATCTCTTTAAGCATGCTCAGCAGTATTTCTGTGAAAAGATAAATTCTGGGGTTGGAGTTACCGCTGTTTGTCCAAGATCCACACTGGGAACAGTGGAACATCTGCTGTGCTCTGTGTGTCTGCCACACAAACATTCTCCCACGTCTTCTTTCCTAGAGTTATCGTGGCACTTCTCTCACTCCCACTGCCCGACAGCATTGTTGCTGACGCAGATAAAGGGATAGGAGAGATGCTTCAGTTTCAAAGCAGCACTGAACCTCCGGAACTACTGCTCTGCTCTTAACTCTGTAACTCTCACAGGAGTTGAGCTTATTTTGCTGTCTTGTTCTTTCTCCTAACATATAGAATATATACAATAAACCCACCGTGGAGAAAATATAGAATCAAATCTTTCCAAATATGTTGCCCAAGAGAGATCATCTTTCTGAATATGTTGCCTAAGATATATAAGCTTTCTGAATATGTTGGCTAAGAGAGTTAATCTTTCTCAATATGTTGCCCAAGAGAGTTAATCTTTCTCAATATGTTGCCCAAGAGATATCATCTTTCTCAATATGTTGCCCAAGAGAGTTCATCTTTCTCAATATGTTGGCTAAGAGATATCATCTTTCTGAATATGTTGCCCAAGAGATATAGTCTTTCTGAACATGTTGGCTAAGAGAGTTAATCTTTCTCAATATGTTGCCCAAGAGATATCATCTTTCTCAATATGTTGCCCAAGAGATATCATCTTTCTCAATATGTTGCCCAAGAGATATAGTCTTTCTGAATATGTTGGCTAAGAGAGTTAATCTTTCTCAATATGTTGCCCAAGAGATATCATCTTTCTCAATATGTTGCCCAAGAGATATAGTCTTTCTGAACATGTTGGCTAGGAGAGTTAATCTTTCTCAATATGTTGCCCAAGAGATATCATCATTCTCAATATGTTGCCCAAGAGATATCATCTTTGTCAATATGTTGCCCAAGAGATATAGTCTTTCTGAACATGTTGGCTAGGAGAGTTAATCTTTCTCAATATGTTGCCCAAGAGATATCATCTTTCTCAATATGTTGCCCAAGAGATATAGTCTTTCTGAATATGTTGCCCAAGAGAGTTAATCTTTCTCAATATGTTGCCCAAGAGATATCATCTTTCTCAATATGTTGGCTAAGAGATATCATCTTTCTCAATATGTTGGCTAAGAGAGATAATCTTTCTCAATATGTTGGCTAAGAGATATCATCTTTCTCAATATGTTGGCTAAGAGAGATAATCTTTCTCAATATGTTGGCTAAGAGATATCTTCTTTCTCAATATGTTGGCTAAGAGATATCATCTTTCTCAATATGTTGCCCAAGAGATATCATCTTTCTCAATATGTTGCCCAAGAGATATAGTCTTTCTGAATATGTTGGCTAAGAGAGATAATCTTTCTGAAAATGTTGCCCAAGAGAGATAATCTTTCTGAATATGTTGCCCAAACATGCCCTGCTCAAACCTACTTCTCATCAGAACCCAATGTTGACTTTTGCCTACCTGCAACGTGGTGTTTGTGCCTTCAACTCATATTACTCACACTACCCAAGTCAGAACATACAGAACATATAAAACTCATATTGTTGCTTAGTATTATTAGCACATACTATAGACTTGCAAGATAGATAATGTGTTGAAAATTGCAGACTCTAGGCAATATATGCATGGTTATATTGGAACTCTACACCAATACCAATGTGTCCCTCTGACTACACATATAGAAAACATATGGACCTCTCAAATATCTCAATACTTTTCCACGAATTAAAATCATTGTGTAGTAAAATAGATAGAATATTTCTAAGCATGGGTGCACAGACAAAAACATGTAATGTGTACTTGGAAACGATTAATCTTCACCGACATGACAACAGATGTTTATTTGAGTGTATGGGTAGAAAAGGTGTCCCTCTTGTGTGGTGTCTCTTTCACTGCCTGACTCGCTGCTGAGCTTACAGTTGTATTCTCTGAAAACTATTATGGATTCTGCCCAATTGCAGCCTTTACATTGTCAGTTATCTGTAAGTTTTGATGGTGCAATGGATGAAACAACTCTCAATAGTTACTCTATATTAAAGGTACAATCCCTTCTGTGATGCATACATACTTCATTAAGTCATTTGTGCTGTGTCCCTCATACTGCATTAAAAAACTAAGCTGATGGTACGCAAACGTAACATTTCCATGTGCCGTTTTGTTGTGATCTTTGAACAGTAGATGAGTGACACCGCTCACAACCATACCACTTTAAAGTATCAGTATGTGACTAAGGTTTACCATCCTATACATGAGTAACAGTCATTCAGATGACAAAGCCCTGAGAGATCTGTCCCATTGACCCCATAGACATAGACATAGACACATAGACTGTCCTTAGACAATCCCCCTACCTAGAGGGCAATTATTAGCATCCTTCCAGCATGTCCATGAGTGGTCACATGACCTAAGCCATGGGCATCAATCACGTGCCCATCTTAAAAGGATAAGAGAGGAACCAGAAGACTAATCCTGGCCTATGCGCAGGTGTACGGTGCCCATTCTAGGACAACCTCAAGCCTCACCTCTCCTTGTGAGAAACACAGCCACCAAATGCAGATGGAGGAAACAGAGTTGTACGCTCGCCCTCTCAGCCCTCCTTGTGAGTGGTGGGCCAAGAGGCTGCGGGTGTCCTAAAATGGACACCGAACAAACAATAAATATCCCTGACTCGGTACATGAGGAACACAGCTTCTAAATGGCAGGCGGATAACGACAGCGCATGCTTACCCCACCAGACAAGAGGTGAGCGAGGAGACAGCCCTTTGTGTGCATTTGTGGTCTACATGTTGTGAGAGCATTATTTGTTATCCCAAATCCTTTTTCTGAGGCTGTTATCTGGTTTCATTCAGATATCCATCACAACACATAACATGTGATCACATGAGCTTTGAATGTATTCTTTGCGTATTGCATCTCCCCCTCCCCCGCACTGAAGATAAATGTGCCCGCTGAAGGAGAAATGTCCAAATGCTTCAGAAGTGTGTGTGCGTGCATGCTTGCGTGCGTGCGTGCGTGTGGCTCTATCCGTCTCCCTGACTGGCATGTCCATCAATCTGTCTGTCCGTAAAGCCAGACTTCTATCATATGAAACAAAAACATTCTACATACAAATATAACTGTTTCCAAACAAATTACGAATTACGAATTAATATCCTGATATTAACATGAACTAAAGTTCCCCTCTTTCCTCCATGTATGCAGTCGGTTCTAAAATAAACCAGCACACATGAATGCTTAGATCACCGGTAATCTTTGATCAATTATTCTTGGAAATCCTGAGAAACACTTGAAAATGAAATGTGGACTTTCTATGACCAAGCGGGTCAGAAGTGATTATCTCTCAGCTCTCAGCACCACCAGCAGAATGCAACAACATTATCAGCAGTCAACGAGATATCGCCGTCGATTCAATTTGGATAAAAGCACCATTCAATGTACTTGAAGCATCATAATACTTAATTATATTGGGTATGAATCCACTACAAACCATTACTTTTACTGGTCTTACACTGTGGTCAATGACTTGATATTACTTACTAAAATGTAACTTCATGTATCCTCAGAGTGTGTTGCATTATTCACCTGGTTTTGGACAACCACCTGTGATAAAGTTACTGGCCTTGGAGAAAAATAACAATCTATGTCTCACTGAACGGAATGTCACACCTTCAGTGGGATTGTTGCAGCAATCCATGCTCATATATTGTACTGTAGATACAAGAAAATACTTAGGCATTGAAATAAACGTGAAATGACTTTGCTATGCAAGAGCAATAGAAGCAGGGCTTTCCACGATCGATACACAACATTACATAAACACAGTGATATATAAAGAAGGCCAGAACAATGTAGTCACACTTGGCCAGTGCTGTGATGTGCGGCTCGTTGTGACACGTGCAACTATTAAAATGTGACGCATGGTCAGACTCCTTAGCATGGTCAATGGCAATGGCCTGCTGGTCCTCCTACATAACAACCAGAGAGAAAACAGCAAAGACAATAACAACAACATTCAGTGTTTTGATCTCCACCCAATAACCACGCACACACATACATATGCACCACACAAGCACACACAGTCACACACACCCTACTGTACAGACAGGATTACCACACAGCCACAGGGGCTGAGCTTGTGTTAACCCGTTAACCCTCCCCCATCCTGTTAATGAACTAGATAACAGTGACCTGACCATCTGCCTTCAAGACCAAAAGGATCAACCCACACAGGGTTAAAGACAGGCATACTGTATGCAGCAGACAGCTTGAGCTCCATGTATAAACATGTCACATGTTTACATTAATACTGGATCGCTGAAATGGTGATAATGTTGCACTAATGAAAGTGTTACATCATGGCAGGGATTAATACTGCACTGATGGAAATCCACCCTATGAGCAAATAGCATTGCTGTGCCACAATGAAGTGAACTTGAAAGGAAAAATAAGAAATAATGAACCACACTATTACAATTGGATTCTTACAGTTTTTGAACGACTCACTAAGCTAAGTGCTAACATGTTCATCGAGCTGTAAACACCCTCATCTGTAACTGCTCTCTATCTGTCCTACAATAGCATTCCTAGGCTGTGTTATTCATCAATCCCACATAGACCTAATGGAGAGAAAGTCAGTCAGAGTCAACAAGCAACACTACATGACCAAATGTATGTGGACACCTGCTCATCGAACATCTCATTACAAAATCATGGGCATTAAAATGGAGTTGGTTCCCCCTTTGCTGCTATAACATCATCCACTCTTCTGGGAAGGCTTACATCTAGATGTTGGAAAAATTGCTCTGGGGACTTGTTTCCATTCAGCCACAAGAGAATTAGTGAAGTTGGGCACGAATGGGGCCACTGTGGCCCCACGGATGGGGCCACAGTGTCTCCTAACCCCTCCTGTCTCAGCCTCCAGTATTTATGCTGCAGTAGTTTATGTGTCGGGGGGCTAGGGTCAGTTTGTTATATCTGGAGTACTTCTCCTGTCCTATTCGGTGTCCTGTGTGAATCTAAGTGTGCGTTCTCTAATTCTCTCCTTCTCTCTTTCTTTCTCTCTCTCGGAGGACCTGAGCCCTAGGACCATGCCCCAGGACTACCTGACATGATGACTCCTTGCTGTCCTCAGTCCACCTGGCCATGCTGCTGCTCCAGTTTCAACTGGCCTGGGCCCTAGGACCATGTCCCAGGACTACCTGACATGATGACTCCTTGCTGTCCCCAGTCCACCTGGCCATGCCTCTGCTCCAGTTTCAACTGTTCTGCCTTACTATTATTCAACCATGCTGGTCATTTATGAACATTTGAACATCTTGGCCACGTTCTGTTATAATCTCCACCCGGCACAGCCAGAAGAGGACTGGCCACCCCACATATGCTCTCTCTAATTCTCTCTTTCTTTCTCTCTCTCGGAGGACCTGAGCCCTAGGACCGTGCCCCAGGACTACCTGACATGATGGCTCCTTGCTGTCCCCAGTCCACCTGACTGTGCTGCTGCTCCAGTTTCAACTGTTCTGCCTTATTATTATTTGACCATGCTGGTCATTTATGAACATTTGAACATCTTGGTCATGTTCTGTTATAATCTCTACCCGGCACAGCCAGAAGAGGACTGGCCACCCCACATAGCCCGGTTCCTCTCTAGGTTTCTTCCTAGGTTTTGGCCTTTCTAGGGAGTTTATCCTAGCCACCCTGCTTTTACACCTGCATTGTTTGCTGTTTTGGGGTTTTAGGCTGGGTTTCTGTACAGCACTTTGAGATATCAGCTGATGTACGAAGGGCTATATAAATAAAATTGATGTGATTTGATTTGATTTGATTTGATGTTGGGCAATTAGGCCAATTCATCACAAAGGTGTTTGATGGGGTTGAGGTCAGGGCTCTGTGCAGGCCAGTCAAGTTCTTCCACACCGATCTCAACAAACCATTTCTATATGGACCTGGCTTTGTGCATGGGGGCATTGTCATGCTGAAACAGGAAAGCACCTTCCCCAAACTTTTTCCACAACATTGGACCCATAAAATTGTCTAGAATGTCATTGTATGCTGAATGCTGGAGAATGAAGATTTCCCTTGGCTGGAACTAAGGGGCCAAGCGCAAACCACGAAAAACAGCCCCAGACCATTATTCCTCGTCCACCAATTTTTACAGTTGGCACTATGCGTTGGGGCAGGTATCGTTCGCCTGGCATTCGACAAACGCAAATGGTGAAGCGTGATTCATTACTCCAGATAACGCGTTTCCACTGCTCCAGAGTCCAATGGCGGCGAGCTTTATACCACTCCAGCCAATGCTTGGCATTGCGCATGGTGATTTAAGGCTTGTTTGCAGCTGCTTGGCCATGGAAACCCATTTCATGAAGCCCCCGACAAACCGTTCTTGCACTGAAGTTGCTTCCAGAAGCAGTTTGGAACTCAGTAGTGAGTGCAACCGAGGACAGATGATTTGTACGCACTACACGATTCAGCACTCGGCAGTCCCCACTTTACAGCTGAGCCGTTGTTGCTACTGGACGTTTCTACTTCACAATAACAGCACTTATAGTTGACCGGGGCAGCTCTAAGCAGGGTAGAAATTCGATAAACTGACTTATTGGAAAGGTCCAATGTTGGTGCCATGTTGAAAGTCCTTGAGCTCTTCAGTAAGGACATTCTACTGCCAATGTTTGTCTATGGAGATTTCATGACTGTGTGCTCAAATTCATACACCTGTCAGCAACTGGTGTGGCAGAAATAGCCAAATCCAATCATTTGAAGGGGTATGCATAGTGTATTTCTCACAGCCCATCAAATAGTGACTTTGCCAGTCTATAGCCATGAATAACCCCTATTCCAACACAATGTCAGTCAAATGTTACAGTAAGTTAAGTTCCTAAGTGACCGCTAACCCCTCACCCTAAACACCTTGGTCCGGTTTGCCAGACACAGTTCAAGCAATGAGGATCAGGGTAGAGTAGTATGATACAAGTTTTTACAAAACATTTATTCCCATTTATTTATATTCGTATTTCATCCCCTTTACCCCATACCATCCCTACTTCTCCTACCATCACCACCATCCCTACCATCCCTACAACCACTACCATACATGCCAACAATACCATCACTAGCATCACTACCATCATAACCATCACTACCATCCCTACCACAACTACCACTCTAACATCCCTACCATTGACTACCATCATTTCCATCCCTACCACTACAATCCCTACAACCCCTAGCACCCCTAGCACCCCTACCATCACTCCCATCCCCACCATCACTTCCACTAATAACATACCTACCATCTCCACAATCACTACCATCACTACCATCCCTATCATCACCATCATCACTATCATCACAAACATCACAACCATCAATTACATAACAACCATCCCTACCATCAACACAATCGCTACTATCACCAACCTTCACTGCTGTCCCTACCATCACCATCCTCACCACCTTCACTACCACAACTACCACCACTAACACCACTACCATCACTATCAACACCACTACCATCAATAACATAACTACCATCCCTACCATTACTACCATCACTACCATCACCACCATCACTACCACCACTACCATCACCACCACCATCCCTACCGTCACTACCATCCCACAATCAATAATATCACAACCATCACTGCCATCCCTACAATCACTACCATCAGTACCATCCCTACCATCACCACCATCACTACCATCCCTACAATCACCACCATCATCACCATCACTTCCACCACTAACATCCCTACCATCTCCACAATCACTACCACAACTACTTTCTCCCATCCCTACCACCATTACCATCCCTACCATCACTACCATCACATCCATCCCTACCATCACTACCACAACTACCATTACCAACATCCCTACCATAACTACAATCACCACCATCCCTAAAACAACCATCACTACTATCCCTACCATCACTACCAACCCTACCATCACTACCTGCACTACATTCACCACCATCATCACAATTCCTAAGTATCACTACTATCAGTACCATCCCTACCATCACCAACATCCTCACCATCACTTCCACAACTAACATCCCTACCATCTACACAATCACTACCACCACTACCATAACTACTTTCACCACCATCACCATCATCACCACCATCACCACCATCCCTCCCATCACTACCACCACTACCATCACCACCATCCCTACCATCCCTACCACCACTACCATCACTACCCTCATTACCATCACTACCATCACTACCCTCATTACCATTGCTACCATCACCACCACCACTACACACCACCATCTCTACCATCACTGACATCACAACCATCCCTACCATCACCATCATCACTACCCTTATTACCATTACTGCCATCACTATCATCACTACACACCACCATCTCTACCATCACTGACATCACAACCATCCCTACCATCACCATCATCAAAACCATCCCTACCATCACTACCATCACTACCACCAATACCATTCAAACTGTCAGAATCATCACAATCATCCCTACCATCACCACCATCTCTACCATCCCTACCATCAATTCCATATATACCATCACAACCATCACTACAATCACTACAATCACCACTATCCCCACCATCACAACCACCACTACAATCACTACAATCACTCCCATCCCTGCCATTACTTCCACCACTACCATCCTGACCATCATTACCACAACAACCATCACTACCATCCCCACCATCCCTACCATCACTAAAACCACTACCATCACTACAATTACCACCATCAGCACCACTATTACTTCCATCCCTACCACCACTATCATCACTACCATCACCACCATCACTACCAGTAGCCTAGATACAAGAAAATACCTTGACATGATCTCTATACTGAAGCTGAGAAAATAACTGAAGAAATAGACAATGAAATGAAAGTGAAATTACTTTGCTTTACAAGTGCAATAGAAGCATGGCTTTCCACTACCATCACTACCAACCCTACCACCACTACCATCACTACCATCACTACCAACCCTACCACCACTACCATCACTACCATCAACACCATCCCTACCACCACTACCATCACTACCAACCCTACCACCACTACCATCACTACCATCAACACCATCCCTACCACCACTACCATCACTACCATCACTACCAACCCTACCACCACTACCATCACTACCATCACTACCAACCCTACCACCACTACCATCACTACCATCAACACCATCCCTACCACCACTACCATCACTACCAACCCTACCACCACTACCATCACTACCATCAACACCATCCCTACCACCACTACCATCACTACCATCACTACCAACCCTACCACCACTACCATCACTACCATCACTACCAACCCTACCACCACTACCATCACTACCATCAACACCATCCCTACCACCACTACCATCACTACCATCACTACCAACCCTACCACCACTACCATCACTACCATCAACACCATCCCTACCACCACTACCATCACTACCATCACTACCAACCCTACCACCACTACCATCACTACCATCACTACCAACCCTACCACCACTACCATCACTACCATCAACACCATCCCTACCACCACTACCATCACTACCATCAACACCATCCCTACCACCACTACCATCACTACCAACCCTACCACCACTACCATCACTACCATCACTACCAACCCTACCACCACTACCATCACTACCATCCCTGCCATTACTTCCACCACTACCATCCTGACCATCACTATCACCACAACCACCACTACCATAACCAGCATCAGCACCATCATTACCATCCCTACCACCACTACCATCACCACCATCACCGCCAGTAGCCTAGATACAAGAAAATACATTTACATTATCTCTATAGTAAAGCTGAGAAAAGAACTGAAGAAATAGACAATGAAATTAAAGTGAAATTACTTTGCTTTACAAGCGCAATAGAAACATGGCTTTCCACTACCATCCGTACCAGCACAACCACCACTACCATCACTAGGGGCGAAATTCAGAAATCTCAGAAAAGCAGTACTAAGCTGGGATCAGTTTTACCTTTTTAGATAGCAATGATTAAACTGGGGGACCTGATTCTATACCAGAACTCCTAGATGCTTCATGAATACAGGCTGAGATTCCTGATGATTTCCTTTCGGGAAAGAAATATGCCACTTTGAGTAGCGAATGTGCACGCGTTGGTTTTGTCCCCAGGGTAATTGCCAAGTCATTGTAACGGGAGGCAGAGCGCACATTAATTTCTGCTGTTTCATCAATGCCTGTCTACTGAGGAATGTATTATGTTCGGTATTCCAACAACATTATTACGTCAACAAGTGTTGATTATGAGGTGCTATTCTGTGTGTGTGTGTGTGTGTGTGTGTGTGTGTGTGTGTG
Source organism: Oncorhynchus gorbuscha (assembly GCF_021184085.1). Taxonomy (NCBI): domain Eukaryota; kingdom Metazoa; phylum Chordata; class Actinopteri; order Salmoniformes; family Salmonidae; genus Oncorhynchus; species Oncorhynchus gorbuscha. The sequence continues at coordinate 75,499,250 of NC_060185.1, forward strand.
TGTGTGTGTGTGTGTGTGTGTGTGTGTGTGTGTGTGTGTGTGTGTGTGTGTGTGTGTGTGTGTGTGTGTGTGTGTGTGTGTGTGTGTGTGTGTGTGTGTGTGTGTGTGTGTGTGTGTGTGTGTGTGTGTGTATACCTACATACCTGTTTATGTAAAGAGGGTTGTTATAGGCCACTTGCCTCATCATCACTCATGTGACATTCATCCCACTACAGGCCATCCACAACTTCAATAGACACTGATAGAAACTGATTGATAAAAGTATAAAGCCCTCCAACTCAACTCTGGACCTTGAAGCCAGTTCCATTGTGTTTTTTTTCATTATTCCCCTCTAATCAGGGACTGATTTAGACCTAGTACACCAGGTGGGTGCAATTCATTATTAGAACAGAAAACCGGCAGGTTCCGGACCTCGTAGGGTAAGAGTTGAATACCACTGCAATAGAGGGTCAAAATCCTAGACTGGTATCCTCTGTGAGTCTGTCTGTCTGTCTGTCTGTCTGTCTGTCTGTCTGTCTGTCTGTCTGTCTGTCTGTCTGTCTGTCTGTCTGTCTGTCTGTCTGTCTGTCTGTCTGTCTGTCTGTCTGTCTGTCTGTCTGTCTGTCTCTGTCTGTCTGTCTGTCTGCCTGGCTGGCTGGCTGGCTGTTGGCACAAACCCATTAAATGGAAGCTCACAATTAGAAACAGCTGATCGATAGAGTGAGTGGACAGCATGGGCGATGCTTGAATATTAATAGCGTTACTAGTTGAATGACTGTTAAAAGCATCTTCTCCATATTCATAGCCTTCTATGAACTTGAATCAATGTGGCTCTGCCGGGTTTCTTTAAATGCAACTCCATATTCTTAGCCTCTAATGAACTTGAATCAATGTGGCTCTGCCGGCTTTCTTTAAATGCAATATATGTACCTGACATGAGCGGTTGAGCTGTGTCGTGAAATGGCAAAGAAGGGTGAAATATATCTGGAAAGTTTGGGGAGATGGCCTATGCATCCCTAATTCAAAGGCCACTACCCTTTCATTAATAGTCTGGGAGTTTCTAATGAGATTCTAATTACTGTTATCTTCTAGTTTGGATGGCAAGGGGCAGGGAGAAGTAGAGGGTCATTATAGGCCTGTCAGAGACAGACAATCCAAAAACACATTGGGTAGATTTTCTCCAATCAACCCATTTAATCAACAAAGAGGTCATTAGAATAAAACAATGAAATACTTAAAGAGTTTATTCAAACCGAGAAGCACTATCCAGTCGGATTTAAAGATTAAGATACAGTACAACAATTGAAAGGGGGGAATCAAACATATAGAATGAATGGCCATCACGGTCTCATAGAAGACTATGCCTATAGCTAAATGAGTCACGCGCAGCGAGAGAGACGATGAAATTAAAACTCGAGTATAATCCCTCAACCGCTAACGGTGTCACTCAAGGATTTAGTGTGCTAAAGAAGAAAATAACACGCTAAATACTATGCAGCGAAATTAAAGGCCCGAAGCACTGGCATGGAGCGTCCCTGACATTCCCCAAAATATTGACTTTGTTTCAGAACTCGGCTACCTCTCACGGAATTCTAGCAGGCTACAGTAGCGGAGTAGCCTATAGCGCACTAACATAGAGTAAACCGTGAAGACTCAACTCGCAACTTCATTGCCATCAACTGAACTGTAGCCTATTTCCTACAGTTACGGCATAGATGAGTTTATCAAGACCTGTGGTAAGTAAACTAAATCCCAAACCTGATACATATATTCTTTGAATATTGTATTTAAATAAAATGACAGATTTCAGGAAATGGGGAAATAGTTTTACGCAGGGATTTGCCCTTGATGTCCATTACATTGCAGTTCGATGATAAATAAAACACACTTTTATGTAAGGTGCACTTTCAGTGGGCTATGTTGTATATTTATATTTACATTTCACAGTTTTCCTTTGTTTTTAGCAGAAGAAACACTTGAAATATCCATGTCTATTGTGTTTTACCTGTATATCCAGACGCAAACCATCCAGAAGGATAATCCGCACGAGATTAGGAAAAAAAACTGTAGTTCACAACAACTATATATCAAAAGGGTCAGATGAAATCCACCGTTTGTAACTAGAAATCCACACAATATACCTTAGAATAAGTTTATAAACGGGTAGTCTGTAAATCCTTTTCGAATACCATCAACCATTTTGTATAAAGAGCGAATCCCTGATTTTCAGCACAGCACCACCGGAGGAGTGGACAGCTCCGTTAGAAGCAGCGGTCTAACCTCACTCTCGTGTCTCCTGTGCCACTGAGGCACCAGCCACCAGCTCCAACCTCACCTACTGGCTGCGTCCCGATCCGATTTACATACAATCACAGGACGAACCAATCAAAAGCCCCGCAGAAAGCTCCTCCAGAGCGAGAGTGGAGACAGACAATCTGCCTCGTCTGATTCCATTCGCTGGATATAATTATCCTTGACTTGAGATGAATTGGGGTTGGGGGGATGTCGAATGTCCCCTTCCTACTGTTCAGAATTTTGCGACACTGAAATTAGTCAGTCAAGTCCTGCAAACCATCATGAAAGTAAGTCACCATTAACAAAGGAGGTATTACAAATACAATAATCTATGTTTTCAGGAAATTATTCATATTTTGCTCATTAATGTGCACATTATCAAATGGGAACACATATTTTTCTAAACTGAACAGTGTTGTAAAAGCATATTCCTTCAAGTTATTCTAACAAACACACAACCGTTTCAATGCAAATTGAGCTGACTACATCTCAATAAATCGATATGGTAAACCAGGAACCCTATCCTTCTTGAAACAATAGTGAAACTGAACAATTACCTTTGAATTCCAGGCTAAGTATGTGAATAGGCTTATTCAAATATAATTGTATTTTAAGTCACCAAGCATGATCAACATTCCAGCCAAAATAGCTATGTGTCACGTACACATTAACATAATCAAACATGATGCACAGGATAGTCATCCAGCCCCATATGTCAACCATGTCATTGCCGCTGCCAAATCAAGTTACAGCATGATTTATGGTTGGAATAAGTGGAAACCTTCCATAAAACATTCTCCCAATGGGCTTGTGTGTATCATGGCACATCTGTGCACAGAAGACCCATCTCACCCAGATATTGCTGAAATTGCATCGATTTATCATATTGTCATACATGTACATGTGAAATATGATATTGGAGAAAACTGGGGAAATATGTAAATGTCAATATGTGCATGAGAACTAAGCATGATTATTTCAGACATTGAATGGGCAAAAAATCCTGTCTTATGTGTCTCTTATTTTGAGAAGGATTATGATGGTACTCTAATGGGGTGTGGAAGCAATACCACAGATGTGATTTTGTGACTGGAGTTTCACATTCTATTATCTATGAAAGTGTTCTGCAGAGCTCCAGATTGCATTGTCAACCTCGGCTACAACCACTGTGACAGGCTGAATTACTAGGCCTTGGCGCATGGGACCCCGGGCCCCACAACTTGGTTGGCACTTATGGTTCTGAGACAGTTGTGTAAGAAGAATCAGAATGATGTTAGATGACCTCTCTACTCAACCTCTTGACACCAACACAAAGCTCTCAGTGTGATGGTAAAATTATCTAACAAAGCACAGCTTTGTCTTTGTCTGAATATTTTGTTTTTAAACTCCTGTCCAGCCTTTGTGTGCAATGTATTATTATTAGTGCATTCATCTGCTCTTATTCATTTGTATTGCCTGTTACAAGAAGTCCTAAGCTCCTTTATACTGAACAAAAAATATAAGCGCAATATGCAACAATTTCAAAGATTTTGCTGAGTTACAGTTCATATTAGGAAATCAGGTAATAAAAACAATTAATTAGGCCCTAATATATGGATTTCACATGACTAGGCAGGGGTGCAGCTATACTGTAGGTGGGCCTGGGAGGGCATTGGCCCACCCATTTGGGAGCCAGCCCCCCCCCCCCCAGACGATCCCACAGGTGTAGAAGCCGGATGTGGAGGTCCTGGGCTGGAGTGGTTACACGTGGTCTGCGGTTGTGAGGCTGATTGGACACTGCCAAATTCTCTAAAACGACATTGGAGTCGGCTTGTGATAGAGAAATTAACATTCAATTCTCTGGCAATAGCTCTGGTGGACATTCCTGCAGTCAGCATGCCAATTGCACACACCCTCAAAACTTGAGACATCTGTGGCATTGTGTTGTGTGACAAAACAACACATTTTAGAGTGGCCTTTTATTGTAACCAGCACAAGGTGTACCTGTGTAATGATCATACTGTTTGATCAGCTTGTTGATAAGCCACACCTGTCAGTTGGATGGATTATCTTGACAAAGGGTCAAATGCTCACTAACAGGGATGTTAACATATTAGTGCACACCATTTGAGAGAAATAAGCTTTTTGTGTATATGGAACATTTCTGGGATCTTTTCTTTCAGCTCATGAAACATGGGACCAGCACTTTACATTTTGCATTGATAGTTTTTTCAGTGTAGTTAGCCTTATAATGCATAATGTCACCTGTTTGTGAAGCTTAATTAATACATTTAGTCAGTATGTGTTTATCACGCCTGTTTTAATAAGCCTTCATATGTTAAAGTAATCCTTAGTAGGACTAGCACTAAGGGACAAAATAAGGGCACTTTAAATGCCATTCATAATGCATTACACTTAGACAGATCACAGAAAGGTTACAAAAGAATCAGCGACATCAACACAACCCAAACTAACCTAAGATGGAGACAACAGTTATTTAGGACTTTGAACCTTTAAGAACAGATTAAATGTGTCCTTGGAACGTTCTTGGAACATCAGGCAAATGTTTTGGTACAAACATTCTATAATCATCAGTACAGCTGGACAGTTTTTCTGTTATGAGAGCATTTTCCTCAACCTAACGAATGTTCTGGGAACATTCACAGAACCAACTTACTTTTACACCTGCATTGTTTGCTGTTTGGGGTTTTAGGCTGGGTTTCTGTACAGCACTTTGAGATATCAGCTGATGTACGAAGGGCTATATAAATAAATTTGATTTGATTTGATTTGATTACTGACACATTGTGTCATTACATTACTTGGAAACCTATGATACCTTTTGGGGAATGTTCTGTGGTGGTTATTACAGACATTCCAAGGATATTTCATTTTATATTTCATTTTATTTTATGAAAAACATTCTTTGAACTTTGGAGGGATGTTATCATCCTGATGTTAGATAGACCGCTGCGCCACTTGGGAGCTTCTAAGGCACTGCATCTCAGTGCTAGAGGTGTAACTGCAGACCCTTGTTTGATTCCAGGCTGTATCACAACCGGCCGTTATTGGGAGTCCCAGAGGGTGGTGCACAATTGGCTTAGTGTTGTCTGGGTTTGGCCGGGGTAGGCCGTCATTGTAAATAAGAATCTGGATTGCCTAGTTAAATAAATAAATTGAATTTTAAAAAAATAACCCTCATTTGAATGTATTGATCATCTTGGCTAATGTTCTGGGAATGTTCCCAGTTTGCTGGGTGGGCACTGACTTGGCAGGGATATATTGCCTTGAGAGTTGAGACACTGACTTCTGAAGATGTGGGCGAGTTGGAGAAACACCTTCCCTCGGTTCCACTTCCAGTCCCTGGAATCTCTGTCTGAAAGAGAAATCATTACTCACCATCAGTAAATAGGGGTTCAGTCTCAGGGCAGTATGTTCCAACCAGAGCCCACCCATCTTAGCTGGCAGCCTGGATGTCCTTCCACCAAGTCTGGGCAGGGAGAGTCTGAGAGAGGAAAAAAAATGATTCATATTAGTTGGGTCAATTAAAGCGTCAATCAGTAATTTAAGCAATAAAAAAGTGCATTCCCCGCCCATGTTTTGGTGGAAAGCTGAGGGATGGGGCTGGAGAAATGTAACCACTCTCAAATTCATAGACAGAGCTATGGATGCAAGGACTGACCATCCATGATATTAAAATTAAGGTTTTAACCAAGTTTTGAGGCAATATAGTGTTTGTTTACATTTACTTTGTTTACAAACATTGACGTAAAACAAGCTTTTATTTTGGGTTCTGATGGGGTACGACAGTTGAACTAAGCTCATGAGGCCATTATAAGTTATAGAATCAATGGGTACATATCATTAATTTTTAAGTCCAAAAATGGATGTAGCAACTGCAGATTGCCCCTTTAAGTACCTCTAGCTAACCGTTTGTCTAGCTAAATGTTTGAAGATGTTAGTAGAAACAAGAAAACAAGAAATTTAGAAGTACAAAGGAAGGTGATAAAGGTGGTGATAATAGGAAATTACTTTTCTAACTTGATCAAAGCACTTTTGTAATTGAAGTGATGTTGAAAACGCAACAGGATTTGGACACTCAAGCCACGAAGTGGAGAGAGATAGCTAATTACCCTTGTCATGATCAACAGAGAAGCACACAGACACATACGCACAAATGCACACACACACACACGCACACGCACACGCACACACACACACACACACACACACACACACACACACACACACACACACACACACACACACACACACACACACACACACACACACACACACACACACACACACACACACACACACACACACACACACACACACACACACACACACACACACAAAGTAAGCTGTATTTTATTCTATAACAGTAGTTGATTGAGGTATACAGTTTTTCCCCCCAAAGACCTTGCATCCCTGTTGGCATTGTGTTTAATTAAGATAGGACATCATGCTAATTTGTGTCAGAGTACAAGGCAAGATGTATTTTAAGTTTGGCATCACTATCTTTGAAAGTGTTTGTTTTGTTATATGTACATGTTTATTCTACAACATCCAGTAACATTTACTTGCATGCCTAAATGTGCAACCAAGTACTCCGAGCAAAAAGTACACTAATATAAAAAATAAAAACTCTTGATGCTTCCAACAATTGAATTGGATCTTATTATTGTCATATAGCCGGTATTTATTGTTGATGTATTGCACACCTGTAGCCTATAGCTTGTTTGCATATGGGCATTTCCATGTAAAAGGACCCATGAGCACCAACATGTGAAGTTCATAGGAGCATGTCAAATAGTCAAACAACATACGCACTATACACAAACACACACACACACACACACACACACACACACACACACACACACACACACACACACACACACACACACACACACACACACACACACACACACACACACACACACACACACACACACACACACACACACACACACACACACACACACACACACACGTACACATGGATTTTGTGTTGTAGGCATGTTGTAGTAGAGTAGTGGCCTGAGGGCACACACTTAATGTGTTGTGAAATCGGTTGTGAAATTTATTGTAATGTTTTAAAAGTTTTATATAACTGCCTTAATTTTGCTGGACCCCAGGAGGGATCCATAATAAATACAAATACAACTAAAAAAATGAAAGCCAAGAGTCTATATTTTCCATCGTAAAAATGTGGAATAAGCAAAGTGTCACGACTTCCACCGAAGGTGGCTCCTCTCCCTGTTCGGGCGGCGCTCGGCGTCACCGGTCTACTTGTCATGCAGGTGAAAGAGGACCCAAAAGCGACTTAACAGAAACAGAGTTTATTCAAGTCCAAACAGGGAATAACAGAAATCCTCTAGTCTGTAGAGGGGAATAACAGGAGAAGCGGCCACAGACTGCAGGTCGCTTCGGGTAGGCGCAGGCCGTAGCTGACAGAGACACCTGCTCACACGCAGCATCTGATGAAGGCAAAAACACGACAGGACAGGGCGATACACAATCACAGCACGGTGAATACTAAACAAGGAACCGACAGGACAGGAACGGAACACAAAGGAATAAATAGGGACTCCAATCAGGGGAAAGGATCGGGAACAGGTGTGGGAAGACTAAATGATGATTTGGGGAATAGGAACAGCTGGGAGCAGGAACGGAACGATAGAGAGAAGAGAGAGCGAGAGAGTGAGAGAGGGAGGGGGAGAGAGAGGGATAGAAAGAGGGAAAGAACCTAAAAAGACCAGCAGAGGGAAACGAATAGAATGGGGAGCACAGGGACAAGACATGATAATAAATGACAAACATGACACTACTAGCTGCCACCGATTCCTTTTCCCTTTTCTGTTGGGTTTGTCTTGATTGTTTTCACCTGTTTCTTGTTAACCGTTTATTCAGGGCTATTTATGCATTCAGGGCCCGCCTGCTTTTGTGCAGGCATATTTATTTTGCTGTCAGTGGAGGTTCGTGTTTTATTGCTTTCGGTTTGTATTCGTTCCTGTTTTTGTGGTCATGTGAGCCTGTTGTTTTTGGCTTGACACATATTTGAAATAAACATTCTCCTTTGGAACTTTGCTCTCTGCGCTTGACTCCACACCCACCACTCCTAGCCACTCCGAAGAGGGGCGGGGGCGTATGCCTTATGGCTAACGAGACATGGTGTGATGAAAGAAACATACAGGAACTCAAATCCTTCTGTTCACCTGATTTAGAATTCCTCACAATCAAATGTAGACCGCATTATCTACCAAGAGAATTCTCTTCGATTATAATCACAGCCGTATATATCCCCCCCAAGCAGACACATCGATGGCTCTGAACAAACTTTATTTGACTCTTTGCAAACTGGAATCCATTTATCCGGAGGCTGCATTCATTGTAGCTGGGGATTTTAACAAGGCTAATCTGAAAACAAGAATCCCTAAATTTTATCAGCATATCGATTGCGCAACCAGGGGTGGAAAAACCATTGGATCATTGTTACTCTAACTTCCGCGACGCATATAAGGCCCTGCCCCGCCCCCCTTTCAGAAAAGCTGACCACGACTCCATTTTGTTGATCCTTGCCTACAGACAGAAACTAAAACAAGAGGCTCCCACACTGAGGTCTGTCCAACGCTGGTCCGACCAAGCTGACTCCACACTCAAAGACTGCTTCCATCATGTGGACTGGGATATGTTTCGTATTGCGTCAGATAACAATATTGACGAATACGCTAATTCGGTGTGCGAGTTCATTAGAACATGCGTTGAAGATGTCGTTCCCATAGCAACGATTAAAACATTCCCTAACCAGAAACCGTGGATTGATGGCAGCATTCGCGTGAAACTGAAAGCGCGAACCACTGCTTTTAATCAGGGCAAGGTGACTGGTAACATGACCGAATACAAACAGTGAAGCTATTCCCTCCGCAAGGCTATCAAACAAGTTAAGCGTCAGTACAGAGACAAAGTAGAATCTCAATTCAACGGCTCAGACACAAGAGGCATGTGGCAGGGTCTACAGTCAATCACGGACTACAAGAAGAAATCCAGCCCAGTCACGGACCAGGATGTCTTGCTCCCAGGCAGACTAAATAACTTTTTTGCCCGCTTTGAGGACAATACAGTGCCACTGACACGGCCTGCAACGAAAACATGCGGACTCTCCTTCACTGCAGCCGAGGTGAGTAAGACATTTAAACGTGTTAACCCTCGCAAGGCTGCAGGCCCAGACGGCATCCCCAGCCGCGCGCTCAGAGCATGCGCAGACCAGCTGGCCGGTGTGTTTACGGACATATTCAATCAATCCCTATACCAGTCTGCTGTTCCCACATGCTTCAAGAGGGCCACCATTGTTCCTGTTCCCAAGAAAGCTAAGGTAACTGAGCTAAACGACTACTGCCCCGTAGCACTCACTTCCGTCATCATGAAGTGCTTTGAGAGACTAGTCAAGGACCATATCACCTCCACCCTACCTGACACCCTAGACCCACTCCAATTTGCTTACCGCCCAAATAGGTCCACAGACGATGCAATCTCAACCACACTGCACACTGCCCTAACCCACCTGGACAAGAGGAATACCTATGTGAGAATGCTGTTCATCGACTACAGCTCGGCATTCAAGACCATAGTACCCTCCAAGCTCGTCATCAAGCTCGAGACCCTGGGTCTCGACCCCGCCCTGTGCAACTGGGTACTGGACTTCCTGACGGGCGGCCCCCAGGTGGTGAGGGTAGGCAACAACATCTCCTCCCCGCAGATCCTCAACACTGGGGCCCCACAAGGGTGCGTTCTGAGCCCTCTCCTGTACTCCCTGTTCACCCACGACTGCGTGGTCACGCACGCCTCCAACTCAATCATCAAGTTTGCGGACGACACAACAGTGGTAGACTTCATTACCAACAACGACGAGACGGCCTACAGGGAGGAGGATAGGGCCCTCGGAGTGTGGTGTCAGGAAAATAACCTCACACTCAACGTCAACAAAACTAAGGAGATGATTGTGGACTTCAGGAAACAGCAGAGGGAACACCACCCTATCCACATCGATGGAACAGTAGTGGAGAGGGTAGCAAGTTTTAAGTTCCTCGGCATACACATCACAGACAAACTGAATTGGTCCACTCACACAGACAGCAGGAGGCTGAAGAAATTTGGCTTGTCACCAAAAGCACTCACAAACTTCTACAGATGCACAATCGAGAGCATCCTGGCGGGCTGTATCACCGCCTGGTACGGCAAATGCTCCGCCCTCAACCGTAAGGCCCTCCAGAGGGTAGTGAGGTCTGCACAACGCATCACCGGGGGCAAACTACCTGCCCTCCAGGACACCTACACCACCCGATGTTACAGGAAGGCCATAAAGATCATCAAGGACATCAACCACCCGAGCCACTGCCTGTTCACCCCGCTATCATCCAGAAGGCGAGGTCAGTACAGGTGCATCAAAGCTGGAACCGAGAGACTGAAAAACAGCTTCTATCTCAAGGCCATCAGACTGTTAAACAGCCACCACTAACATTGAGTGGCTGCTGCCAACACACTGACACTGACACTGACTCAACTCCAGCCACTTTAATAATGGGAATTGATGGGAAATGATGTAAATATATCACGAGCCACTTTAAACAATGCTACCTTATATAATGTTACTTACCCTACATTATTCATCTCATATGCATACGTATATACTGTACTCTATATCATCAACTGCATCCTTATGTAATACATGTATCACTAGCCACTTTAACTATGCCACTTTGTTTACATACTCATCTCATATGTATATACTGTACTCGATACCATCTACTGTATCTTGCCTATGCTGCTCTGTACCATCACTCATTCATGTATCCTTATGTACATATTCTTTATCCCCTTACACTGTGTATAAGACAGTAGTTTTGAAATTGTTAGTTAGATTACTTGTTGGTTATCACTGCATTGTCGGAACTAGAAGCACAAGCATTTCGCTACACTCGCATTAACATCTGCTAACCATGTGTGTGATTTGATTTATCCTGACACAAAGGCTTTGAATTCTGGTCAAATAGATGTAAAGGGGTATTAGACAACATCTACCTGGAAAAAGGTATTAGAAATACGTAAAAACACAATAATGTTGAGGTAAAGACCCCTGCCAACTAATAATAACACATATTTAGTTTTGGATAAATTATTTACCTTCTGTAAGTTTAAGAAACATTGCCTTGTGCCTTGTAATTCTGTTACCAAAAACCCACATATCTTTAAGATATTTTCTAGTTTCTCTCCCTCATGAGGAGGGAGCATGAAGTAACATGTATAGGTAGACCTACCAATTAGTTATAGTGCTTTTACTGATATCAACTTTGTTTGTGAATTATTATGTGATTAACTCTTAATTCTGTTACCAAATTGGTAACGGAATTACTGCAATAGAATTGTCTACAATGGCAAATCATAGTAGTCACAAACCACAGTTGGATCACCTGCCAGTGTCCTCCCTTCCACTGGCATACTGTTATCTTCAGCTCATACCTGTTATTTTTTTCTCTTTCTGTCATCTGGTGGTTAAACCAAGACTGTGAAAACAGTCCGGACAACAAGTGCCGCTCACCTTCTCTCCCTCTCCCTCTCCCTCTCGCTCTCTCTCTCCCTCTCACTCTCCCTCTCGCTCTCTCTCTCTCTCTCCCTCTCCCTCTCCCTCTTGCTCTCTCTCTCCCTCTCACTCTCCCTCTCGCTCTCTCTCTCTCTCTCCCTCTCTCTCTCCCTCTCCCTCTCGCTCTCTCTCTCCCTCTCACTCTCCCTCTCTCTCTCTCTCTCTCCCTCTCCCTCTCCCTCTCGCTCTCTCTCTCCCTCTCACTCTCCCTCTCGCTCTCTCTCTCTCTCTCTCTCCCTCTCTCTCTCTCCCTCTCCCTCTCCCTCTCGCTCTCTCTCTCCCTCTCACTCTCCCTCTCGCTCTCTCTCTCCCTCTCTCTCTCCCTCTCTCTCTCCCTCTCACTCTCCCTCTCTCTCTCTCTCCCTCTCCCTCTCCCTCTCCCTCTCCCTCTCGCTCTCTCTCTCCCTCTCACTCTCCCTCTCGCTCTCTCTCTCTCTCTCTCTCTCCCTCTCTCTCTCCCTCTCCCTCTCCCTCTCGCTCTCTCTCTCCCTCTCCCTCTCGCTCTCTCTCTCCCTCTCTCTCTCCCTCTCCCTCTCCCTCTCGCTCTCTCTCTCCCTCTCACTCTCCCTCTCGCTCTCTCTCTCTCTCTCTCCCTCTCACTCTCCTTCTCTCTGCCGCTCACTCTCTCTCTCTCTCTCTCTCTCCCTCTCTCTCTCTCTCTCCCTCTCCCTCTCCCTCTCCCTCTCCCTCTCCCTCTCCCTCTCTCTCTCTCTCTCTCTCTCTCTCTCCCTCTCCCTCTCTCTCTCCCTCTCCCTCTCCCTCTCTCTCTCCCTCTCTCTCTCACTCTCTCTCTCGCTCTCTCTCTCCCTCATCTCTCTCTCTCGCTCTCTCTCTCCCTCATCTCTCTCTCTCGCTCTCATCTCTCTCTCTCTCCAATTAATTTCACCTCGCCCAGCTCTTACTGACACCTACCATGACACCTACCATCTACCCTCTTTCAAGTTACTGTGACAAGCATCCTCACCCACTGAGCACCGACCAACATTGGATGTCCATGGACATTGAAACGTAGTTTAAATTTGCTCAATCTGCCCTGGCCAAAATCCACCCTGACCAAATCTGAACCAATCATAGACCTCTATGCTTCACTAGTTCGGACAGCACAGTAGAGCACAGTCAAGTACAGTACATAACAGTAAAGGAAAGTATATTACAGTACTGTACAGTAGAGCACACTAGAGTAGAGTACAGTATAATGTACTGTATTGTACTGTATCCTACTGAACATATCTACTTTACTGTACTATCCTGTACTGTACTGAACTCTACTGTGCTGTGCTGTTCTGTATTTTACTGTGCTCTACTGTAATGTCCAAACTTATGAAATGTAGACGTCTAGGTTTGTTTCAGATATGGTCTGTTCCGGACCAACCAAATGTGGTCTTACAATAATAGCCAAATCTGTAAAAGAAGGATATTGCATATTTTTACATTTCGGTACCTATTCAGAATAGATCACTATGAAGAGAATGACAGACATATCTATAGTTATGCATTTCTGTATTGTACAGATCAGGGACCTATGATGTCATTTTGTTACGCTAAGTCAGCTACCGTATGTAAAGCTACTTCCACTACTGTAGTTCAATAACATTTATTTTTTTGCTCAAGTTGTTATGTCATAGCTGACACCCCATTCTTTCTGCAGACATCTTTGAATCTTTATTTGTACACCAAAGCAGATATTTAACAGAGTTTTTGGAAAATGTGGTCTGTACACTGTAATTCTGTTACCAAACTTTGCTTCTCCATAGTTCTTCCAGTAAATGTGTTTTTGTGAAATATTCTGTCTAAATTGTTTAAAGTAGTCCTTGTGCATGGAGTTGTATGGTTTGGTAAACATCGAAATCAATGGTTTTTGTTTGGCATATATGTTTTCATCGAAAATCTGAGTCAAAGCGTAATTCCGTTCTGTTACCGCAGAATTTCCCATACCTGTAAGAGGAAGATAATGAGTTACATGTATTAGAGCTAAAGCCAGGACTTTTTCCTGACCATGTGACTTGACAAGGAAAAACTCTGGGCCCAAATTAGACCACAGTTATTACACCTTGCATTAACTTCCACCTAGTCCCAAAACTGGTCTCCATCTTTCCTTCATATAGTCCTGAGAGGTGTTACCAAATCAATGGAGCTATCATGGGACATAGCCTATGTTCTGTTCCCTGAAACTGCCAGGGAGGATAGTAACAAGGCATTACCTTGCCCATGGAGACATAACAAAAAGGAGCTGGAACTTATTCCTGGAACTGAAATGCTTAATGCAGGCTTCTGTCCACAGGTATAAAACATCAAAGGCTGCCTCTTTCTTTGCTTTATTCCTGGATTGTAAAAATGCAATCTGATGCAGATAGAATCAAGTCAAAAGCTGCTATCAAAGTGGTTTCATGACTGAAACATTTCAAACTAAATCAAAACACTCAGGACGCAAAGTTCAAAATAATTGTCATCTTGAATCATTTGTATAATGATGTAGGCATTGAACTTTCTGCCTGTAAATGAAAGAATATCATGTAGATGCATGTATCCATGAGAATCAAGAGTGACGTAAATGAATGATCGTGGTTATTTCAAAGCATCCTTTCATTTAGAGTCATTAACATATAATCACTAAACAAAGTTTCTCAGCTTTCTATTCCTGTTGCTCTATAGCACATTTTCCTCAACAATAACAAATTCCCGATTGTATTACTATCTCTCCACTTTTAATTGTTTTTTCCAATCTTCCCACCTATAAGCACCCAGAGGAACGTTTTTGATTGCTCGGAATCTTCACCCCCTCTCCACCTCTGATCACATTGCGCTCCCGTGCGAACCCAGACAGGTACAGTATCATCCATTCGTATTGCTTTTCCACTCATATCATTGTCCTAAATCCAAACAAGACACTTCTATCCCACATCCTTGGGAGTGTCATCTCTTGCTTTCTGTAGAATATTTGATACTATCTTTGATAGTGGGGCTGTCTTTGCCCCCTGCATCTCTCCCTGGCCCTCAAGTAAACTTAGATTTTTGGCTTTGATACCATTTCATATCCACTTAAGAGAATCTAAATCCACTTTCATCTACTTTCAGATCAACCTCCAAGGTGCTGAAGCTCTGCTATCAAGTCCTCTCCCTTTAGAGCACTAATAGATGACCAATGCACTGTTGTTTGCTATTGACACAGAGCTAGCATACTATCCATGCCTGCATAAATGTAACAAAGTAGTTACAACAGTTTATTGAAAGATGTTTTTCATCAAAAGGTTCTCTGCTATTTTGATTGTGGCTCACCTGTAAAAAGAAAAGAGGCTATGTATAGGAGTTTGTGGTCGCGAGCACACCTATTCATTTATTTGGCGCCAGGATTTAGTTGGTGGCTCTACACTAATTAGCCAACTCTTCCATAAATGCATTTGTGGGTTAATAGTTTAACTATAAGTTGATCGCGTTTAAGAATTTATGTTAAAGTTAAGCCTAATAAATGTAAATGCTTACTTTGTTTGACCTAGGCCTACCTGTTAACTGGCTGTTGCTTTGAAATAATGATTTATTATTTAATTCAGCTGAGTTGGGCCTTGTTTCAACGTCCTGTTTATTATTTGTGTTGTACACAGTTCCAAAATGATTGGCACCCTCGATAAAGATGAGCAAAGAATACTGTAGAAAATAAATCATTCAAATACTGAGCTACTGTATATTGTATAAAAAAATATCCATATTATTTTATATTAATACAATTGCACAGAGAAAGAGATTTTGTTTAACAAGTCATATATTTTTTAAGATAGGGGTGAAAATGATTGGCACCCCTGTTTTCAATACCTTTCAATACCTCACCTTGCGAGGATAACGGCACTTAGCCTTTTTCTCAAATGTTTTATGAGATTGAGGAACACATTGGGAAGGATCTTAGACCATTCCTCCATACATAATCTTTCTAGATCCTTGATATCCTTAGTCTGCGCTTATGGGCGGCTCTATTCAATTCAAATCACAGGTTTTCAATGGGGTTCAAACTGACTGAGATGCTCCATAACATCAAATACCCACCGATATTTTACAGTAGGTATGGGGTCTTCTTATGCATTCTTATTTTGAAGCCAAACCCACCACTGGTATGTTCATGCCATCTGACCATAGTATCGGTTCGAATCCAAGGGTCAGTGCCATTTAGCAAACTCCAGACATTTACATTTGTTGGATGACATGAAAATAGAGCTCTTTGGCCGCGTACATCAGTGGAGGGTTTGGCGCCGAAATAAGGATGCATAAGCAGAGAAGAACTCCATATGCCTCCAATGTAAACTTGCATAGCATCCTTAAATATTTCCATGGAGGAAGTGCTGAGCTACATAGGGAGAAAGAAAGGATTCTTCCTGGCTAGAGACCATGATTGGCTGAGATAATGGAGGGGTTGACCATACGAACGGTTGGCTTGTCGTTTACATGTGAATTCTTAAATAGATGGGTGGGGCAAAGGCTTAAAAGGCTGTGAACGATGTTGAAAGGTGGTAAACAAAGAGCAGCTCTCTACCACTCAACAAAATCTTTCAAGGGCATTTCCTCCAACTTGTCTCCTGAGTGGGATAACAAGTTAATAAACTTTTAAAGCAGCATAACATTTTCATGCTTCGTATTTTCTTTGTAGTTAACTGTAAATACTACAGTATCTACTACAGTAAAGTCCACAAAAAACACTACTGTATTTTTTTCATATCCACTCTTTTTTTAAACTAGGCAAGTCAGTTGAGAACAAATTCTTACTTACAATGACGGCCTACACCGGCCAAATCTAGACGACGCTCGGTCAATTTTGCGCCACCCTATGCGACTCCCAATAACAGCCAGTTGTGATACAGCCTGGATTCAAACCAGGGTGTCTGTAGTGATGCCTCTAGCACTGAGATGCAGTGCCTTAGACCGCTGTGCCACGCGGGAGCCCAAATACTTACAAATATCTAAATACAAAGAAGAGGGGGGGGGGGGGGGGGGGGACTTTGTAATCTGTCAAAAGGAATAATATAAATAAGAAATGTTGACATAAGCCCCCATTGGGGCCATCACATATTTTGTGGTGGATCTTTGATGTTATGGGGCTATTCTGCTTCCACCAGGGCTCTTGTTGGGGACTTGTACTAGGACATTTTAGCCAAAAGTGGATCATCCAGCAAGACAATAACCCAGAGTACATATCAAAATCCACAAATAGATTATTAATTGACCACAAAATCAACATTTAGCAATGGCCATCTTAATCTCCAGACTTGAACCCCATTGAAAACCTGTGGTTTTAATTGAAGAGAGCCGTCCATAAGTGCAGACTAAGGATATCAAGGATCTGGAAAGATTCTGTATGGAGGAATGGTCTAAGATCCCAACCAATGTGTTCTCCAATCTCATAAAGCCTTTTAGAAAAAGCATCAACGCTATTATACTCGCAAGGTGAGAAAAAGGTATTGAAAGTAGGGGTGACAAAAATTTGAGCAATTGCATAAGTATAAAATAATATAATTTGCACCCCCCCAAAAATAGCATACAACATAGCTCAGGATTTGTATTATTTATTTTACACTGTATTTTTTGCTCATCTTAAGTCAAATACTTTAAAGTACTACTTAAGTAGTTGTTTTGGGTATCTGTACTTTACTTTACTATTTATATTTTTGACAACTTTTACTTTTACTTCTACATTCCCAAAGACAACTATGTACTTTTTACTCCCTACATTTTCCCTGACACCCAAAAGTACTCGTTACATTTTGAATGCTAAGCAGGACAGGAAAATGGTCCAATAGACACACTTATCAAGAGAACATCCCTGGTCATCTCTACTGTCTCTGATGTGGCGGACTCACTTAACTTTGTTTGTAAATGATGTCTGAGTGTTGGAGTGTGCCCCTGGATATCTGTAGATTTTTTTTTTTTAACAAGAAAATGGTGCTGTCTATTTTGCTTAATATAAGGAATTTGAAATACTTTCTACTATTACTTTTGATACTGAAGTATATTTTAGCAATTAAATGTACTTTTGATAGGTAAGTATTATTAGAATCAAATACTTTTAAACTTTTACTCAAGCAGTATTTTAGTGGGTTACTTTCACTTTTACTTGAGTCATTTTCTATTAAGGTATCTTTACTTTTACTCAAGTATGACAATTGCGTACTTTTTCCATCACTGATCAAAGGTGCCTATAATTTGGGACTTGACTGTATATCTTGTACGGTTGCCACTTACTCACCAGTTTATTCCCCTCCTTCACTGTGAATACGTTTAGTGATATTCATTGTGGGGATTTGCACAGGCCTTCCTTGTCTGCGTCCTCACTGCATATCCACCTTGACGATCTGGCTCACAACATGAAAGGTCAGTTCACCTGTGGCCAATTGGGCTGTTGACCAAACTAGTTTGATGGATTTCATACTACTAGTAAGTCATATCTATCAAACTGGTTGGGACTAGTCATGGTATATAGGATGCCAGGATAAATGTCTTATGCCATCCCCGAGGCATTTTATTGCCTCAACTTGAGATGAAACACTTTGTTTTGCCTTTGTTGATTATGAAATACACATTTTCCCCCAATTAGTGCTAATACTGAATAGAAGATCTATTTACTTAATCAAAGACTTTTGATGACACCTAGTGGTCAAACCGAAGAAGTGGTGGGACATCAAAATATACCATTTTATAATATCGAATTATTGTATACTTCATTCACAGTTTAAACGATTTGACCAAGTAATGCCTGTAGATTAGGACACATTAAATGATATGAAAACATTTCCCTTGTATTCTTCTGTGATTTGTGCACTTATCAAACAGCAAGATGTTTCTGTCGGATGCAGCAGAATGTAAAGGGATGATCATGATGTTCAACACACTGCTCCGGGGAGTTGATCATAGTATTTGCTCCTCTAGACTTTAGCTATCAACACTGCTTCCCCTACCATTATACACCCCCCAATCCACACCTAGTGTTGTTCCTATCAGCATGCCTCCTTCCCTCCTCACCACCTTATCATTAGCGTGGGTAACAGTCTATTCATGCTTTAGCCAAGTCCTGTTTCATCACAACTAAAGCACTAACAGACTTCCACCCAGGCTATCATATCATTCATCCAAGTTAAATAACCGTATGTGCTGGTCAATGGGCCTAAACCTGGACACACTGTTATTTTAATGTGTCGTAATCTACAGAAATTACTTGGTCAAAGCGGCGTGATCAAATACTAGTCTATGCGAGCAAACATTTTGAATTTCGCTGTATCATTTTCTGGTGTTTATTTCAAATGTGTATTCATTGGATGTGCAATTAGAAATCTAGCCTGATATGTTTGACTGCGAGTGAAAGCCCAGGGCATGAAAATGATTTGATGACATCTCAATGAGCTGTGTTGCTGTGACAGATTCAGACATGCTGTACTCAGGATGACTAGGATGTACTCCCACAGGCCAGGTCTGCTGTCATAACATGTGGCTGTATCACTGCTGCTGTATCCAAATCCTGTACTTTTTATTTTATCTGAATACATGAGTATGCACATCATTTGTGTGAGTGTGTGTGTGTTTAACTATCCTTGTGTGTAACAGAAGTCCTCACAAGGATAGTAAAACAACAAACATTCTCACAATTTTGCTGGTCACCACAAGGGAAAATTATATTTGAGGATACAGACAGCTTTTTACATCAAATTACGCTTAATGATTATGACTCTAGAAAAAGCTGTTTCGGGTGTTTCAAAAATGCTAAATTATCCAACACTTTTTGCCATGGGGTGGAGAGAAGATTTTTCAATTATATAACTAATTTCATCCAATTCTACTCATTTTGCCATGGGGCAGTGAGAAAAATGCACAGTTTACAGCTAATTTCCTGCAATTCTACACATTTACCATAATATGATATCTGAGTGAGAGTGACTAACAAAATCAACGGGGGCCCTGGTTGGTAATTCGACCATGATTACTACAAGTTTAGACTAACTGTTAGCTAACGTTACATGGGCTAATTGAGTGACTGTCAGTGACTGACATAAAAAGAGAACAACTGCTGATGCACAACCAAATTCAGAAATTGTGCCTCGTGTAATTCTACTATTCTAACTCTCAACAGTAAGTTGAGACCTTGACTGAGTTCAAAATGTATGCAGACCGCGGCCTGCTATTTGGCCATCCCTGGTGTAGGCTAACCTATGCACTGATAATGTTATCATAGCTTACGCATTTTTACATAGAACAATATTGAACTAAGGTCTGCCTCTGATGTGCTGAGTGTGTCTGTTTAAATATTGGGGGTGGGTGTATATCTCTCTCCCTTTCTCTCTCTCTCGCTTTCTCTACGGTAGCTGTCGTGTAATGGTAGTGAAATAGTCATCATTGCTTGAAGCGCATAGTAAAGAAAGCATGGCTGCCAGTCGGGTACTCGTATACGGAGGAAGAGGTGCACTGGGTAGCAAAATTGTTCAGCACTTCAAATCTAAAGGATGGGTGAGTGCTATACTTGTTTTTTTTCTTCATATAGAATACAATTACGAAATGATTGTGAGCCTTTGCTTGCCCCAGTGTCTATTATATTTTCAATAACCACTTGTTGAGTAGGCCTAGCCCTAGATGCTATGGTAAGAAGCAAGGAAAAATACATTAAACCATTGAAATTGTCATCATCAATTGTCATTATCAAGACGTTTTAACGATGCCAGCCCAGAGCTATCGGAAAACATATAATTAGTTATAATTTACTGAGCCTACTTTTGGATTGCATGTGGAATAAATAGTCGACGTTCAAGGATAGTTCGATATCACCATCCTATTTTCCAAAGATTGCAAATGTTTCATGCGCTGTTGTTCTTTCTTTATTTTCCAAAAGTGGGTAGCCAGCATCGATATCGTTGCCAGTGAGGAGGCAAACGCGAACGTGCTGGTGAAGTTGTCGGAGTCATTTACTGAGCAAGCAGGACAGGTAGGAGGAGCGTGCTTTCACCTGCTCCCTCTGTGATGTTGACAGCTTTTTCAACACTCCGTTGATTTGCAAAACGCTGGATAATTACCGTAAAACACCCAGATTCGAGCCCGTTGTAATAGACTGTTATCTCTTGCTGCAGGTGACAGCAGATGTGGCCCAGTTGCTAGGGGACCAGAAAGTGGATGCCATCTTGTGTGTGGCAGGCGGATGGGCTGGAGGAAATTGCAGCTCCAAAGGTTCAAGAGTGTTTCACAGAGATATTATCAGTTCATTTTGAACACATACTGTGATATGAATGCCAGGTCTCTTGTGGCTCAGTTGGTACCATGTGGCACTTGCAACTCCAGTGTTGTGTGTTTGATTCCCGCGGGGTACCAGTACAAACATAATATGAAAATGTAGGCACTCACTACTGTAAGTCGCTCTGGATAAGAGCGTCTGCTAAAAATGTAAATATCTCCCTTAAACATTTAAACCCCTTTCAAACCAATTTCCCCATAGACTGAATTTTCATCTGACATTCAATAGGGATGTTTGTTTGTTCTATTTAATTACATGGTTCATTCAATGTTGCAATGTTGGTCCTCAAACATCTTCTCTTATGTATGTTGTTTTTTAGACCTGTACAAAAACACAGACATGATGTGGAAGCAGAGTGTGTGGACCTCTACCATATCTAGCCATCTGGCTGCTGTGCACCTGAAGCAGGGTGGACTACTGACTCTGGCTGGGGCTAAAGCATCACTGGGTGGTACTAGTGGTAAGATGCCACTTCCCTCTACTCTACTGGTACTCTATTCTACTGGGGTTATATTCTATTCTACTGGTATTCTATTTGATTCTACTGGCATTCTATATTATTATTTTTTGCATTTTGGTCATAATTTAAGGTTAGGGTTAGGCATTAGGGTTAGCAGTGTGGTTAAGGTTAAGTTTAACATCAGATAGTATGACTATGTGGCTGTGGCTGTGCCAGCTAGTGACCACTCTGCAGAGCTCCCTCCAGTACATTTCAATAAATGGCACCCTGCTGTTCTTTTCTCCTGTAATGTTGTTCATGCTGACACTGTTCGACTGTACCTCTGTTCTGACCACCGTCTCATTCCAACTTTTATTTCTAAGGGTGCCTGTCGTCACGATAGCAGCTTACGTCATCAAACTATTTGTAAAACATGGAACCCATGAAATACAAAAAAGACTGCTATATAGTAGAAATGAAACTATGAGTAACATGTTGAAAATTATATTTATTTTAACGAGGAGAGAAATTGTTACTACTATGGTTTATCACACAATGCTCTCCGGTATTTTAAGCCTGACCCTGTATGCATGTGATGTTACCTATAGGACCCAACAACCATGCCATTCCCTGTGTAGTGTGTAACCTATGTGATGGTCCCGAGAACAATATAAATCCTGACACTAGGGCACCTAAAATCCCTAATCAGCATTCGGCATAAAGCCCCCACTCTCATTGGCTGTTAGGTTGGGGAGGAGAATGAGTCAGCAGAATTTGGGTCTCCAATTGTAGACATGGTTAGAGTGTGTTGTGCTGTTCTCCCATTGAATGTAGATTACTGTAGAAACTAATGCTACACTAGACACAGGCCAGGAAATTGTAGGGATTTCACTCACAGGCTTGGTTTAGATTACTTTTTTTTTGACAATGAATAAGATTTTGATATTGAAGAAAGTATGTCTATATTTATTTGAATGAAAAGAGGATCTACAGTACCCTGTTTTACAAAGTCGATGCTATAACCCACAAGATTTACAGATTTTCATGATCTCTTAAATTCATGTCAAGTAAACACTCAGAGTTGCCTTATGCCTATTCAATCGATCAAATGTATTTATAAAGCCCTTTTTACATCAGCAGAAATCACTAAGTGCTTATACAGAAACCCAGCATAAAACAGCAAAGAGCAGGCAATGCAGATGTAGAAGCAGTACATGGCCATCAAATGTTTATAGATTACCAGCAGGGTCAAATAGTAATCACAATGGTTATAGGTCAGCACCTCAGGAGTAAATGTCAGGTGGCATTTCATAGCCTCATTCAGAGGTTGTTACAGCAGGTGCGGTAGAGAGAGCGAGAGGGTCGAAACAGCAGGTCAAATCAAATCAAATCAAATTTATTTATATAGCCCTTCGTACATCAGCTGATATCTCAAAGTGCTGTACAGGGTTTCATAGACGCAAGAGGAACAGCAGAAACTGGATCAGTAGCTCGACCAGGTGGACTGGGGACAGCGACAGCCAGGAGTCATCAGCCTAGGTAGTCCTGAGGCATGGTCCTAGGGCTCAGGTCTTCCGAGGGGGGAGAGAGAGAGCATGAGACAGAGATGGGAGAATTAGAGGGAGCATACTTAAGATTGAACAGGACACCAGATAAGACAGGAGAATTACACCAGATAGGACAGACGGACCCTAGCCTGCCGGCACAAGGGCTTTTGCGGCATAGATACTGGAGGCTGAGACGGGGGGGGGGTCTGGGAACACTGGCCCT
The DNA here is from genome assembly GCF_021184085.1 of Oncorhynchus gorbuscha. Taxonomy (NCBI): domain Eukaryota; kingdom Metazoa; phylum Chordata; class Actinopteri; order Salmoniformes; family Salmonidae; genus Oncorhynchus; species Oncorhynchus gorbuscha. The sequence continues at coordinate 75,522,608 of NC_060185.1, forward strand.
GTCCGGGGATAGGGCCAACCAGGCAGGGTATAACCCCACCCACTTTGCCAAAGCACAGCCCTCACACTACCAGAGGGATATCAACTAACCACCAACTTAGTACCCTGAGACAGGGCCGAGTATAGCCCATGAAGATCTCCCCCACCGCACGAGTCCGAAGGGTCGCAAAACCAGACAGGAAGGTCACGTCAGTCAAGTCGATTATAGCGAAAAAAGCCTGGCACAATGTGACGCACCCCTCCTAGGGACGGCATGGGGGTGCACAAGCAAGCCTGTGACTCATCCCCTGTAATAGGGTCAGAGGCAGAGAATCCCTGTCGAGAGAGTGGAGCCGGTCAAGCAGAGACAGCGAGGGTGGTTCGTCACTCCAGTGCCTTGCCTTTCACCTTCGTACCCCTAGGCCAGACTACACTCAATCATAGGACCTACTGAATAGATGAGTCATCAGTAAAGACTTAAAGGTTGAGACCGGATCTACATCTCTCACATGGATCGGCAGACCATTTCATAAAAATTTAGCTTTGTAGGAGAAAGCCCTGTCTCCAACTGTTTGCTTAGAAATTCTAGGAACAATTAGGAGGCCTGCGTCTTGTGACCGTAGCGTACGTGTAGGTATGTCCGGCAGGACCAAATCGGAGAGATAAGTAGGAGCAAGTCCTTGTAATGCCTTGTACGTCAGCAGTAAAACTTTGATATCAGCCCTAGCCTTAACAAGAAGCCAGAGGCTAGCACTTGAGTAATATGATCAAATGTTTTGGTTCTAGTCAAGATTCTAGCAGCTGTATTTAGCACTAGTGCTTGATACGGGTAGCTGGAGAGTAGAGCATTGCAGTAGTCTAATCTTGAAGTGACAAAAGCATGGATTCGTTGTTCTGCATATTTTTGGACCAAAAGTTTCAGATGTATTTAATGTTATGAAGATGCGGGGAAAAACTGCTCTTGAAGTATTTATGATCATAATACAAATGGTATATATTACTGACAAAAACAAGACATTGGAAGATGGTAGTAGTGCTTAAAGATGTGTTTAGGGGTTAATAATAATAAATAATATATGCCATTTAGCAGACGCTTTTATCCGCTTTTATCCACACATGACTTACAGTCATGTGTGCATACATTCTACGTATGGGTGGTTATTTGTGCTTATATCTTTAGCTTAATATTTATTAGCTTTAATACTTAAGAGCTTACCTAGCTAATAGTGTGTCTGATCTAAAGACATTCTCAACCAGCTTTACTGAGTTCTCTATGGTGAAATACTGCCTTTTGGGTAGTTTGGTGTCCAGTGGTGTCTTAGGGACAGCTGGTCTTAATAAATTTGATTTGATTTGGTCTTGCAAACCGAGATGCACACATTGTGGACTTAAAGATTTAGGGTTGATTTGGGGTTAAAGACTGAGGCTTGTTAACCATGTGTGCACCCTATGACCCTAACCCTTGACCTTGGTTTTAAAAGTCAGGTTGAACTGTCAAATAACATTGATTTTAACTTTTGGGGGATTCAGCACGCTAGTCTGTTAATGCTCTTTGAGGAAATGGATTCTGAAGGCATTTCCAAAAAAAACATCTTACGTTAGTTGTTTCCATATGCTACTGTATTTATACAAACATTGATGGGAAATCAAAAGCATGTCTGTGAAACAAGCAGTCATCTCTCAATACTGCCATGGGCAAAGTTTGGAAACAAACGCACCCAGAATATTTGTCCATAGTATATAAACAGGAAGTTATAAACGTGTAGTGAATGTATGTTGAGTTCAAAATATACTGTTTGTAATAACACATACAGTGACAGTCAAAAGTTTGGACACTTACTCATTCCAGGTTATTTAAAAAAAATATCAAAACTATGAAATAACACATATGGAATCATGTAGTTACCAAACAAAAAAGTGTTAAACAAATCAAAATATATTTAATATTTGAGAGTCTATATTTGAGATTCTTCAAATTCTTCACCCTTTGCCTTGATGACAGCATTGCACACTCTTGGCATTCTCTCAACCAGCTACATGAGGTAGTCACTTGGAATGGATTTCAATTAACAGTTGTGCCTTGTTAAAAGTTCATTTGTGGAATTTCTTTCCTTCTTAATGCGTTTGAGCCAATCAGTTGTGTTGTGGCTAGGTAGGGGTAGTATACAGAAGATTGCCCTATTTGGTAAAAGACAAAGTCCATATTATGGGAAGAACAGCTCAAATAAGCAAAGAGAAATGACAGTCCATCATTACTTTAAGACACGAAGGTCAGTAAATTACGAACATTTCAAGAACTTTTAAAGTTTCTCCAAGTGCAGTCTCAAAATCCATTAAGCTCTATGATGAAACTGGTCTCATGAGGACCGTCACAGGAAAGGAAGACCCAGAGTTACCTCTGCTGCAGAGGATAAGTTCATTAGGGTTAACTGCACCTCAGATTGCAGCCCAAATAAATGCTTCACAGGGTCCAAGTAACAGACACATCTCAACATCAACTGTTCAGAAGAGACTGCGTGAATCAGGTCTTCATGGTCGAATTGCTGCAAAGAAACCACTACTAAAGGACACCAATAATAAGAAGAGATTTGCTTGGGACAAGAAACATGAGCAGTGGACATTAGACTGGTGGAAGTCTGTCCTTTGGTCTGATGATTCCAAATTTGAGATTTTGGGTTCCAACCACCGTGTCTTTGTGAGACGCAGAGTAGGTGAATGGTTGATCTCTGCATGTGTGGTTCCCACCATGAAGCATGGAGGAGGAAGGGTGATGGTGTGGGGTGCTTTGCTGGTGACACTGTCTATAATTTATTTAGAATTTAAGGCACACTTAACCAGCATGGCTACCACAGCATTCTACAGCGATACGGCATCCCATCTGGTTTGCGCTTAGCGGGACTATCATTTGTTTTTCAACAGGACAATGACCCAACACACCTCCAAGCTGTGTAAGGGCTATTTGACCAAGAATGAGAGTGATGGAGTGCTGCATCAGAGGACCTGGCCTCCACAATCACCCGACCTCAACCCAATTGAGATGGTTTGGGATGAGTTGGACCGTGGAGTGAAGGAAAAGCAGCCACAAATGCTCAGCATATGTGGGAACACCTTCAAGACTGTTGGAAAAGCATTCCAGGTGAAGCTGGTTGAGAGATTGTGAAGAGTGTGCAAAGCTGTCATCAAGTAAAAGGGTCACTACTTTGAATAATCTCAAATATAAAATATATTTTGATTTGTTTAACACTTTTTTTGGTTACTACATGATTCCACATGCGTTATTTTATAGTTTTGATGTCTTCACTATTATTCTACAATGTAGAAAATAGTAAAAAATAAAGAAAAACCCTTGAATGAGTAGGTGTGTCCAAACGTTTGACTGGTACTGTATATCAAATAAAATTGTATTTGTCACATTTGTCGAATACAACAGTTGTGGACCTTACAGTGAAATGCTTACTTACTAGCCCTTAACCAACAATGCAGTTTTAAGAAAAAATAAGTGGAAAGTAAAAAATAGATAACTAAAGAGCAGCAGTAAAATAACAGTAGTGAGGCTATATACAGGCAGTTCAGAGTCAATGTGCAGGGGAACAGGTTAGTAATTGAGGTAATATGTACATGTAGGTCGAGTTAAAGTGACAATGCATAGATAATAAACAGAGAGTAGCAGCAGCATAAAAGAGGGGGGGGCGGAACAATGCAAATAGTCTGGGTAGCCATTTGTTTTGCTGTTCAGGAGTCTTATGGATTGAGGGTAGAAGCTGTTAAGAAGCCTTTTGGACTGAGACTTGGCACTCCGGTACCCCTTGCCGTGCGGTAGCAGAGAGAACAGTCTATGACTAGAGTGGCTGGAGTCTTTGATCATTTTTAGGGCCTTGGCAGTGATGCAACCAGTCAGGATGCTCTCTATGGTGCTGCTGTTGAACTTTTTGAGGATCTGAGGACCCATGCCAAATCTATTCAGTCTCTTGTGGGGGAATAAGCTTTGTCGTGCCTTCTTCACAACTGTCTTGCTGTGTTTGGACCATGAAGGTTGTTGGTGATGTGGACACCAAGGAACTTGATGCTCTCAACCTGCTTCACTACAGCCCCGTCGATGAGAATGGAGGCGTGCTCGGTCCTCCTTTTCCTGTAGTCCAGAATTATCACCTTTGTCTTGATCACGTTGAGGGAGAGGTTGTTATCCTGGCACCACACTGCCAGGTCGCTGACCTCCTCCCTATTGGCTGTCTCATCGTAGTCGGTGATCAGGCCTACCACTGTTGTGTTGTTGGAAAACTTAATGGTGTTGGAGTCATGCCTGGCCATGCAGTCATGAGTGAACAGGGAGTACAGGAGGGGACTGAGGATGCACCCCTGAGGGGCCCTCGTGTTGAGGATCAGCGTGGCAGATGTGTTGTTACCTACCCTTACCACCTGTGGGCGGTTCGTCAGGAAGTCCAGGATCCAGTTGCAGAGGGAGGTGTTTAGTCCCAGGGTCCTTAGCTTAGTGATGAGCTTTGAGGGCACTATGGTGTTGAATGCTGAGCTGTAGCAATGAATAGCATTCTCACATAGGGGTTCCTTTTGTCCATGTGGTAAAGGGCAGTATGGAGTGCAATAGAGATTGCATCATCTGTGTATCTGTTGGGACGGTATGCAAATTGATTTGGGTCTAGGGTTGCTTGCAGGATGGTGTTGATGTGGGCCATGACCAGCCTTTCAAAGCACTTCGTGGCTACAGATGTGAGTGCTACGGGTTGGTAGTCATTTAGGCAGGTTACCTTCGTGTTCTTGGGCACACGGACTCTGCTTGAAACATGTTGCTATTACAGACTCAGTCAGCGACAGGTTCAGTGTTGATTGCCTCGAAGCGAGCAAAGAAGTTATTTAGCTCGTCTGGTAGGCTCGTGTCATTGGGCAGCTCGTGGCTGTGCTTCCATTTACATTACATTTTACATTTACATTTAAGTCATTTAGCAAACGCTCTTATCCAGAGCGACTTACAAATTGGTGCATTCACCTTATGACATCCAGTGGAACAACCACTTTACAATAGTGCATCTAAATATTTTAAGGGGGAGGGGGTGAGAAGGATTACTTTATCCTATCCTAGGTATTCCTTAAAGAGGTGGGGTTTCAGGTGTCTCCGGAAGGTGGTGATTGACTCCGCTGTCCTGGCGTCATGAGGGAGTTTGTTCCACCATTGGGGAGCCAGAGCAGCGAACAGTTTTGACTGAGCTGAGCGGGAACTGTACTTCCTCAGTGGTAGGGAGGCGAGCAGGCCAGAGGTGGATGAACGCAGTGCCCTTATTTGGGTGTAGGGCCTGATCAGAGCCTGGAGGTACTGAGGTGCCGTTCCCCTCACAGCTCCGTAGGCAAGCACCATGGTCTTGTAGCGGATGCGAGCTTCAACTGGAAGCCAGTGGAGAGAGCGGAGGAGCGGGGTGACGTGAGAGAACTTGGGAAGGTTGAACACTAGACGGGCTGCGGCGTTCTGGATGAGTTGTAGGGGTTTAATGGCACAGGCAGGGAGCCCAGCCAACAGCGAGTTGCAGTAATCCAGACGGGAGATGACAAGTGCCTGGATTAGGACCTGCGCCGCTTCCTGTGTGAGGCAGGGTCGTACTCTGCGGATGTTGTAGAGCATGAACCTACAGGAACGGGCCACCGCCTTGATGTTAGTTGAGAACGACAGTTTGTTGTCCAGGATCACGCCAAGGTTCTTAGCGCTCTGGGAGGAGGACAGAATGGAGTTGTCAACCGTGATGGCGAGATCATGGAACGGGCAGTCCTTCCCCGGGAGGAAGAGCAGCTCCGTCTTGCCGAAGTTCAGCTTGAGGTGGTGATCCGTCATCCACACTGATATGTCTGCCAGACATGCAGAGATGCGATTCGCCACCTGGTCATCAGAAGGGGGAAAGGAGAAGATTAATTGTGTGTCGTCTGCATAGCAATGATAGGAGAGACCATGTGAGGTTATGACAGAGCCAAGTGACTTGGTGTATAGTGAGAATAGGAGAGGGCCTAGAACAGAGCCCTGGGGGACACCAGTGGTGAGAGCGCGTGGTGAGGAGACAGATTCTCGCCACGCCACCTGGTAGGAGCGACCTGTCAGGTAGGACGCAATCCAAGCGTGGGCCGCGCCGGAGATGCCCAACTCGGAGAGGGTGGAGAGGAGGATCTGATGGTTCACAGTATCGAAGGCAGCCGATAGGTCTAGAAGGATGAGAGCAGAGGAGAGAGAGTTAGCTTTAGCGGTGCGGAGCGCCTCCGTGATACAGAGAAGAGCAGTCTCAGTTGAATGACTAGTCTTGAAACCTGACTGATTTGGATCAAGAAGGTCATTCTGAGAGAGATAGCGGGAGAGCTGACCAAGGACGGCACGTTCAAGAGTTTTGGAGAGAAAAGAAAGAAGGGATACTGGTCTGTAGTTGTTGACATCGGAGGGATCGAGTGTAGGTTTTTTCAGAAGGGGTGCAACTCTCGCTCTCTTGAAGACGGAAGGGACGTAGCCAGCGGTCAGGGATAAGTTGATGAGCGAGGTGAGGTAAGGGAGAAGGTCTCCGGAAATGGTCTGGAGAAGAGAGGAGGGGATAGGGTCGAGCGGGCAGGTTGTTGGGCGGCCGGCCGTCACAAGACGCGAGATTTCATCTGGAGAGAGAGGGGAGAAAGAGGTCAGAGCACAGGGTAGGGCAGTGTGAGCAGAACCAGCGGTGTTGTTTGACTTAGCAAACGAGGATCGGATGTCGTCGATCTTCTTTTCAAAATGGTTGACGAAGTCATCTGCAGAGAGGGAGGAGGGGGGGGGAGGGGGAGGAGGATTCAGGAGGGAGGAGAATGTGGCAAAGAGCTTCCTAGGGTTAGAGGCAGATGCTTGGAATTTAGAGTGGTAGAAAGTGGCTTTAGCAGCAGAGACAGAGGAGGAAAATGTAGAGAGGAGGGAGTGAAAGGATGCCAGGTCCGCAGGGAGGCGAGTTTTCCTCCATTTCCGCTCAGCCTTCCCTTTGTAGTCTGTAATAGTTTGCAAGCCCTACCACATCCGACAATCATTGGATTACTTTGTAATTCTAGTATTGTGTATATTTCCATGTCCCTTGTTATTATGGTAAGATTTATTGGTGTTTATCTGATTTTATCCAAACATCTCTCCTATTTCACTGTCCCTCTTTCCATCCCTCCGTCTTTCTCTCTCTCCTCAGGCATGGTGGGCTATGGCATGGCCAAGTCAGCAGTCCACCAGCTCTGTCAGAGTTTAGCAGGAGAAGACAGTGGGATGCCCCCTGGAGCTGTGGCAGTTGCCATACTACCGTGAGTAGCCTAGCAGTTAAGAGCGTTGGGCCAGTAACCGACAGGTCTCTGGTTCAAATCCCTGAACCAACTAGTTGAAAAATCTGTTGATGTACCCTTGAGCAAGGCACTTAACCGTAATTGCTCTGCCTAAAGAGTGTCTGCTAAATGATTAAATTGTGAGGTATCTTGTTGTTTTTATTACAGTTAATCAATTACTTACTAGGAATAGTAACTTTTGACCTCCACTGTTGCAAATAAATTAAATTCCTAACGACTATTTCCAATGAGTGCAGGTTTTTCATATTCCTATTCATAATTAGTAAGTAATAAACTGTAAAAATAACAAATGGTATCTTTGGCAAGTTATAAACTGTAATAATAACAAACAGTATCTTAGGCAGGTTTCTACATTACAAATATATTACATGTATTCACCTCATGAGCAGCTATCTGTATATATAGTTTCATTGATTAACAAATGGATGTAAAGCACGTTTTTTGCACTGTCAGCATGAGAAGCCTGTATCTGAGTTTTGTAGTCAATATTCTCAGTTATCTTTTATGGTATATTCCAATTGCATAAGGTTGGACTGTGACCACCTGCCAGGCTACTATTAGCTGTCACATAGCTGTCACATATGGTTAGGATTACCCCCATGACTTGCAATTCTTCTGCACTCCCAATACGAATAGGAGGGTTGCTTTATTCACTGGACCTGTGCACAAAAGACTGTAGACTGCTACTGTGCTCATTCAAAAGACTGTAGACTGCAAGTGTGCTCATTCAAAAGACTGTAGACTGCATCTGTGCACATTCAAAAGACTGTAGGCGGCATCTGTGCTCATTCAAAAGACTGTAGACTGCATCTGTGCTCATTCAAAAGACTGTAGACTGCATCTGTGCACATTCAAAAGACTGTAGACTGCATCTGTGCTCATTCAAAAGACTGTAGACTGCATCTGTGCTCATTCAAAAGACTGTAGGCTGCATCTGTGCTCAATCGAAAGACTGTAGGCTGCATCTGTGCTCATTTAAAAGACTGTAGGCTGCACCTGTGCTCATTCAAAAGACTGTAGGCTGCATCTGTGCTCAATCGAAAGACTGTAGGCTGCATCTGTGCTCATTTAAAAGACTGTAGGCTGCACCTGTGCTCATTCAAAAGACTGTAGGCTGCATCTGTGCTCATTTAAGACTGTAGGCTGCACCTGTGCTCATTCAAAAGACTGTAGGCTGCATCTGTGCACATTCAAATATACAACTACGGTAATACAACTGAAATGTAAAATCATATTTCAATATATTGAAGTATTTATGTATCAATTATCATGCTCATCTCAAAATATAACAGTGAAAGGCCTTCATCAGAGGTTGTCGGATGCTTGCTGGTGGTAAATATCATCTTTACACTTTAGCTTTACTGTTGTTTTTTTGTCTGTTGACAAGGGGTTTACATAGGCCTGTTAAAATCAATCCAGGACCAGAGCTTCAGGCCTGAGGTAGACAGTTATACCACCACCAGAACATTGTCTTGTGACTTGAATCACCACCTTCCGGAGACACCTGAAACCCCACCTCTTTAAGGAATACCTAGGATAGGATAAGTAATCCCTCTCACCCCCCCCCCTTAAGATTTAGATGCACTATTGTAAAGTGACTGTTCCACTGGATGTCATAAGGTGAATGCACCAATTTGTAAGTCGCTCTGGATAAGAGCGTCTGCTAAATGACTTAAATGTAATGTTAAATGTTGATTACACAGGGTAACCTTGGATACTCCAATGAACAGGAAGTTCATGCCCGATGCAGACTTTGGTTCCTGGACACCACTGGAGTACATTGCAGAGTGAGTGTGATATGGTGGATGATGGGTTGTTTTCATTAGTGTATGTTTTTACTGATCATTTAGTTAATCTTGAGATTTAAAATTATTTGTATATTTATGCTGTAAAACCGTCATTAAATGTAATTATTCTAAAGGTTTAGAACATACAGATTTAGCTCTTTCTTCAATGTATGACCATAATTGTAGACAATATTTTTTGTACACCAGTATTTCACCAGAAGATGGCAATGCTGTCTCTTGGCCTGGGAAAATGGCCTACTCAATTGTATTGCAGTATTTTTTGTTAAAGTCTTGCCAAAAGTTATTTAGAGCCCAATGTCTGGTTTGAATAATGCTGTAATGTGATCAAAAGGTTAATTTTATGGACATATCAATCAACTAATTATAATCTTACATTTCTTCAATACTCTAGACTGGATATAGTCTTGGATTTACCCAAATTTGCTGTAAATGCAATGTTAACTATGTACTGTAACTAACACACTAAACTAGTGTATGGAGCCACTAAACTAGTGTATGGAGCCACTAAACTAGTGTATGGAGCCACTAAACTAGTGTATGGAGCCCCTAAACTAGTGTATGGAGCCCCTAAACTAGTGTATGGAGCCCCTAAACTAGTGTATGGAGCCCCTAAACTAGTGTATGGAGCCCCTAAACTAGTGTATGGAGCCACTAAACTAGTGTATGGAGCCACTAAACTAGTGTATGGAGCCACTAAACTAGTGTATGGAGCCACTAAACTAGTGTATGGAGCCCCTAAACTAGTGTATGGAGCCCCTAAACTAGTGTATGGAGCCCCTAAAGTTTGTGTTCCTCTTTTCATTTCAGTTTAGACACAGAGCACATAGTCTCCAGTCTCTCCTCTGTACACAGTAGACATTAGATGGGATTTGATCCAGTTTTATAATCCCAGAAGGGTTGGACAACATTAACCCTGCAGATTACCAGTAGAAACAGATGAGGGTCTGGGAGTATAAGTAGAAGCAATGGGAGGGGAATTTAAATGAGCACTTTGATTCAGTTCATCAGCTTATCAAACGTCCATTTGGTGGACTGGTGTAGAATGTTGACTTTGAATTGTGAATATCAATCTCATGATATAGTTGCTGTTGAAATAGGTCATTGGCTAACAACATAACTAAGAGGCACAGAGGTATAAAATACATAAAAGCCATCAATATTGTGGCCTTTTTTTGTCTTCTTGAAATTTCTTCTAGACTTTGACATATAGAAAACAACTTAATCTCACCCAGTGCTTAATTAAAACGTGGACTCTCTTATATCATATACTGTAAGACAACCATGTTTCACTTGTACTCACTTACAAGTAGTAACTGCTAGCACCCATAGTCTAGCCATTTCATAGTCTCATTCTCTTACTTTTCTTATTTTCTCATAGTCTTCTTTTTCGTTCTTCTAGAACTTTCTTCAGTTGGGCCACCGGTGCGGATCGTCCAGCATCGGGAAGTCTGATGCAGCTCACCACCACCGGAGGCAAGACACAGGCCCTACCCACACAATAAGGCACATTTCCTACCCACACAATAAGACACAGGCCCTACCCACACAATAAGACACAGGCCCTAGCCACACAATAAGGCACATTTCCTAGCCACACAATAAGACACAGGCCCTACCCACACAATAAGACACAGGCCCTACCCACACAATAAGACACAGGCCCTACCCACACAATAAGACACAGGCCCTACCCACACAATAAGACACAGGCCCTACCCACACAATAAGACATAGAACCTACCCACACTATAAGACATAGAACCTACCCACACTATAAGACATAGGCCCTACACCCCTAATCAGACACAGGCCCCACCCACAAAATAAGACACAGGACCTAACAACACAATAAGACACAGGCCCTACCCACAAAATAGGAGACTGACCAGACTGACCAGGTGAATATAGGTAAAAGCTATGATCCTTTATTGATGCCACTTGTTAAATCCACTTCAATCAGTGTAGATGATGGGGAGGAGGCCGGTTAAAGAAGGATGTTTAAGCCTTGAGACAATTGAAACATGGATTGTGTGTGTGTACCGTTCAGAGGGTGAATGGGCAATAAAAAGTATTTCATTGCTTTTGAACGGGGTATGGTAGTAGGTGCCAGGTGCACCGGTTTGTGTCAGGAACTGCAACACTTAACAGTTCCCTTGTGTATCAAAAATGGTCCACCACCCAAAGGACATCCAGCCAACTTGACACAACTGTGGGAAGCATTGGAGTCAACATGGGCCAGCACGCTTTCGACACCTTGTAGAGTCCATGCATCGACGAATTGAGGCAATTTTGTACAGTCAGTGTATGTGACCTTATAGAAATGTAAGCAAGGTTTGAAATTATTATGTTTTAGTCAAATATTATATCTGTTTGGACTTCTTGTGGTCGATTTAGCGTCGATAAATGGCTGAATATAGTTGATTATCCCTGGTATAGAGAGATGGAGAGGTGTGAGGGGAAGGTAGGAGAGCGGGGACGGTAAGACAAATATGCCCACAATACCATCTAGTGGTAGAATGAATCAGTTGCAGAGGAAACATGAACCTCAAGTACATTTACTTATTTTTAATTATTTTGTTCCAGTTTGAGATTGATGAAAATGAGTAAGCCGCTGTGTTAATGTCAAACGTACAATACATTTCAGTGGAGTTGCGATACTCTGTGTCTTGTGCCGAGTGTACCCAATATGCGTGTGAATGGTTGGTTGAAGATGTACTGTTTAAGTACTATTATCAATATCTCATAACAATGTTTTTTAAATTTTGTGCTGTTTGATGTGGTTTTACCTCCTCTGATTCAATGTGAATAAAAATCCACATTAATCACAATCTGATTTCATAATTTGTGAGAAACAATCAAAACACTACAGCATCACTCGGGCTCCTGAGTGGCGCAGTGGTCTAAGGCACTGAATCTCAGTGCTAGAAGCATCACGACAGACTAATAGAAAACTATTATAGAGAATAAACACATTTTGGGGATCAGGGATTTGTAGCAGTTCCACCACCACCACTAAAATCCAGATCCCTGCCCACCTTCCCCTCAACCACAATAATATTATATTTCATTGAACTTCACTGGTCATAATTAGATGTATTCGCCTACGATTAAAGACATACTATTTTGAATGGGGTTGGAGACCAGTTACATTATTTACCTGCCTTGACTTGATCGAACTCACTCATGGTTATTTCTAGTGACATTTCCAGTGCCTTCCCCACCAGGTGGTGCTCCTAGATAACAACTCAATTCACCAGTCAAATGTGACCGACCACCTCGATTCGGTCTTGTGTAGCAACATTTGATATGTGTTTTTTACTTTGGATAAAAGTATAGACTCAGAGCTACAAAATGGAATATCACACACTGCAGTTGAGGAACAATGTGAAAGTAATTCTGCATTGAAAGTGGATAAACTTCTACCCCCACTTTTGAGAATTTTACTCTTGAATGATTTTGTACACCTACTGGAGAGCTCTTCTTTATCTACACCTATTCAGCATCGATCACACCCTCTTAAGCCCTAGCCCTACCCGTCTCTTTAAGGAATCACATGTAAGCCCATGTACCGAACAGGTGTAAGGTAGTGTAATAAACAACCAAAGATTTCAAGACTAAACGTGGTGAAAGTAGTAGCCTACAATAAGGAGAAACACCAGGTAAATATACACTTTATCTAGTCCTGAGCCTATATCCTAATCTGACTTTGGTGGGAGGTCATGTTGTTCTTCACTTTACCGTATCTGGTAAACACAGACTATATATATTAAAATCAAGTTTATTTGCCCCATGCACAGGATACAGAAGGTGTAAACGGTACAGAGAAATGCTTATTTGCATAGTAGCAATATAGAAAATAGAAAGAGTCCAGGTAAAAAAATATATATATATTTTATAATTATTAGATGATGCTTACCCAGAGACACACTTGATTGGTCTCAATTGATTGGTCATGTGAAGGAAATGCTATAACCACCCTCCATCCACACCTAGCTAAGTGGATGGGTCGCTATTGTCTAGACATGTACACTGTGCTTACCACCGTAGCATACTCCTGGGCTACAATACCCGGGCCCACGACCGGTCTATCGATGTCGCCGCATGAAGAGGAATAAACAGACTCACCCCATCGCGACGTCCCCCAAAGGCTAACTCTCTAGCCCTTGCTATCTCCTTGCTCCTTGCTAATTCGGCCTGCTAACTGCTAGCTTGTTTAGCCCAGGTTCCTTAACTGCTACCTTGTTTACCCCGGCCTGTTAACTCTTAGCTTGTTAGCACAGGCCTGCTAACCGTCTGCATCGCCATGTCCCAAACACTCACTGGACCCATATGTACTTTCTATCTCTTTCCGATTTTTTTAATTTGTTTATACCTTCCTGAAACCTGCCTCACCCAATGTGATACGGAATCGCTATTATTTTTTATTTTTAGAACACACTCAAGAACCTCCAGAAGCTAACCAGCTAACTAGCTACAAGCTATTTAGTCATTGTTAGTTTTTTAACCTGGATAACACTCGCCAGTCCAGCTTCCCTGCCCCATCCACCTCTGCCCCCTGGACACTGATCACTTGGCTACATAGCTGATGCACCCTGGACTGTCCATTAATCACGGTACTCCATTCTGCTTGTTTGTTTTATCTGTCGGCCCCGTTGCCGAGTCAACGCCATTTTACCTGCTGTTGTTGTGCTAGCTGATTAGCTGTTGTCTCACCTACTGTTTTAGCTAGCTTTCCCAATTCAACACCTGTGATTACTGTATGCCTCGCTGTATGTCTCTCTCAAATGTCAAATGTATACTGTTGCTCAGTTTAGTTATCATTGTTTTAGTTCACAATGGAGCCCCTAGTTCCACTCCTCATACCCCTGATACCTCCTTTGTCCCACCTCCCACACATGCGGTGACCTCACCCATTACAACCACCATGTCCAGAGATACAACCTCTCTCCTCATCACCCAGTGCCTGGGCTTACCTCCGCTGTACCCGCACCCCACCATACCCCTGTCTGCGCATTATGCCCTGAATATATTCTACCACGCCCAGAAACCTGCTCCTCTTATTCTCTGTCCCCAACGCTCTAGGCGACCAGTTTTGATAGCCTTTAGCCGCACCCTCATACTACTCCTTCTCTGTTCCGCGGGTGATGTGGAGGTAAACCCAGGCCCTGCGCCCTGCATGTCCCCAGGCAACGTCATTTGTTGACTTCTGTGATCGAAAAAGCCTTGGTTTCATGCATGTCAACATCAGAAGCCTCCTCCCTAAGTTTGTTTTACTCACTGCTTTAGCACACTCTGCTAACCCTGATGTCCTTGCCGTGTCTGAATCCTGGCTCAGGAAGGCCACCAAAAATTCAGAGATTTCCATACCCAACTATAACATCTTCCGTCAAGATAGAACTGCAAAAGGGGGAGGAGTTGCAGTCTACTGCAGAGATAGCCTGCAAAGTAATGTCATACTTTCCAGGTCCATACCCAAACAGTTCAAACTACCCACCTCTTTAAGGAATACCTAGGATAGGATAAGTAATCCCTCTCACCCCCCCCCCCCCCTTAAGATTTAGATGCACTATTGTAAAGTGACTGTTCCACTGGATGTCATAAGGTGAATGCACCAATTTGTAAGTCGCTCTGGATAAGAGCGTCTGCTAAATGACTTAAATGTAATGTAAATGTAATGTAATGTACTAATTTTGAAAATTACTCTCTCCAGAAATAAGTCTCTCACTGTTGCCGCCTGCTACCGACCCCCCTCAGCTCCCAGCTGTGCCCTGGACACCATTTGTGAATTGATTGCCCCCCCATCTAGCTTCAGAGTTTGTTCTGTTAGGTGACCTATACTGGGATATGCTTAACACCCCGGTAGTCCTACAATCTAAGCTAGATGCCCTCAATCTCACACAAATCATCAAGGAACCCACCAGGTACAACCCTAACTCTGTAAGCAAGGGCACCCTCATAGACGTCATCCTGACCAACTGGCCCTCCAAATACACCTCCGCTGTCTTCAACCAGGATCTCAGCGATCACTGCCTCATTGCCTGTATCCGCTACGGAGCCGCAGTAAAATGACCACCCCTCATCACTGTCAAACGCTCCCTAAAACACTTCTGTGAGCAGGCCTTTCTAATCGACCTGGCCCGGGTATCCTGGAAGGACATTGACCTCATCCCGTCAGTTGAGGATGCCTGGTCATTCTTTAAAAGTAACTTCCTCACCATTTTAGATAAGCATGCTCCGTTCAAAAAATGCAGAACTAAGAACAGATACAGCCCTTGGTTCACTCCAGACCTGACTGCCCTCGACCAGCGCAAAAACATCCTGTGGCGGACTGCAATAGTATCGAATAGTCCCCGCGATATGCAACTGTTCAGGGAAGTCAGGAACCAATACACGCAGTCAGTCAGGAAAGCTAAGGCCAGCTTCTTCAGGCAGAAGTTTGCATCCTGTAGCTCCAACTCCAAAAAGTTCTGGGACACTGTGAAGTCCATGGAGAACAAGAGCACCTCCTCCCAGCTGCCCACTGCACTGAGGCTAGGTAACACGGTCACCACCGATTAAATCCATGATTATCGAAAACTTCAACAAGCATTTCTCAACGGCTGGCCATGCCTTCTGCCTGGCTACTCCAACCTCGGCCAACAGCTCCGCCCCCCCAGCAGCTCCTCGTCCAAGCCTCTCCAGGCTCTCCTTTACCCAAATCCAGATAGCAGATGTTCTGAAAGAGCTGCAAAACCTGGACCCGTATAAATCAGCTGGGCTTGACAATCTGGACCCTCTATTTCTGAAACTATCCGCCGCCATTGTCGCATCCCCTATTACCAGCCTGTTCAACCTCTCTTTCATATCGTCTGAGATCCCCAAGGATTGGAAAGCTGCCGCAGTCATCCCCCTCTTCAAAGGGGGAGACACCCTGGACCCAAACTGTTACAGACCTATATCCATCCTGCCCTGCCTATCTAAGGTCTTCGAAAGCCAAGTCAACAAACAGGTCACTGACCATCTCGAATCCCACCGTACCTTCTCCGCTGTGCAATCTGGTTTCCGAGCCGGTCACGGGTACACCTCAGCCACACTCAAGGTACTAAACGATATCATAACCGCCATCGATAAAACACAGTACTGTGCAGCCGTCTTCATCGACCTTGTCAAGGCTTTCGACTCTATCAATCACCATATTCTTATCGCCAGACAAATTAGCCTCGGTTTTTCGGATGGCTGCCTTGCCTGGTTCACCAATTACTTTGCAGACAGAGTTCAGTGTGTCAAATCGGAGGGCATGCTGTCCGGTCCTTTGGCGGTCTCTATGGGGGTGCCACAGGGTTCAATTCTCGGGCCGACTCTTTTCTCTGTATATATCAATGATGTTGCTCTTGCTGCGGGCGATTCCCTGATCCACCTCTACGCAGACAACACCATTCTATATACTTTCGGCCCGTCATTGGACACTGTGCTATCTAGCCTCCAACCGAGCTTCAATGCCATACAACACTCCTTCCGTGGCCTCCAACTGCTCTTAAACGCTAGTAAAACCAAATGCATGCTTTTCAACCGATCGCTGCCTGCACCCGCATGCCCGACTAGCATCGACTGGCGAGACTGGCGACTGGCGAGACTGCAAACTCTCCTTCCAGACTCATATCAAACATCTCCAATCGAAAATCAAATCAAGAGTCGGCTTTCTATTCCGCAACAAAGCCTCCTTCACTCACGCCGCCAAGCTTACCCTAGTAAAACTGACTATCCTACCGATCCTCGACTTCGGCGATGTCATCTACAAAATTGCTTCCAACACTCTACTCAGAAAACTGGATGCAGTTTATCACAGTGCCATCCGTTTTGTCACTAAAGCACCTTATACCACCCACCACTGCGACTTGTATGCTCTAGTCGACTGGCCCTCGCTACATATTCGTCGCCAGACCCACTGGCTCCAGGTCATCTACAAGGCCATGCTAGGTAAAGCTCCGCCTTGTCTCAGTTCACTGGTCACGATGGCAACACCCATCCGTAGCACGCGCTCCAGCAGGTGTATCTCACTGATCATCCCTAAAGCCAAACACCTCATTCGGCCGCCTTTCGTTCCAGTACTCTGCTGCCTGTGACTGGAAAGAATTGCAAAAATCGCTGAAGTTGGAGACTTTTATCTCCCTCACCAACTTCAAACATCAGCTATCTGAGCAGCTAACCGATCGCTGCAGCTGTACATAATCTATTGGTAAATAGCCCACCCATTTTCACCTACCTCATCCCCACACTGTTTTTATTTATTTACTTTTCTGGTCTTTTGCACACCAATATCTCTACCTGTACATGACCATCTGATCATTTATCACTCCAGTGTTAATCTGCAAAATTGTAATTATTCGCCTACCTCCTCATGCCTTTTGCACACATTGTATATAGACTCACCTTTTTTTCTACTGTGTTATTGACTTAATTGTTTACTCCATGTGTAACTCTGTTGTCTGTTCACACTGCTATGCTTTATCTTGGCCAGGTCGTAGTTGCAAATGAGAACTTGTTCTCAACTAGCCTACCTGGTTAAATCGAGGTGAAATAAAAAATATAAAAAAATTAAAATGTTCATGAAATACAATAGATGGCCGTAATCACCCCCAGACACACCTGGCTAACTTGATGGGTCATGTAATCATCTGGCGAAGTGTAGTCTTTTGTTTAGACATGTAACTAGCTAGCTAAACAATGAACTATAATCCCAACCCATACTACTAGTAATACAAACAGATTGTTATAGCTAGCCACCAGGCATGAAATGCTGTAGTATGAATGTGCAGGTAGATAAAGCTAACCAACTAGGTTCAATGTTAGCTAGCTAGCTAACATTAGGCTATAACTAGCAATGCAAATGACTTCCTGAGATACAAATAATATTACTACACAGATCCTGCATGTAACGTTAGCTAACATGCCAGCAAGCTAACTTTTGTTTACTAGCTAACAGTACACTTTAACTTGAGATTAAAATGACTTTCTGAAAAAAATAGAAATGTTTATCTGAAAATGTAGCTAAACTCTTACCCGTATATATGGATGAACATTTGTTTGCAGCTAGATACATCTTGTTTGGCCCACGTTGTGTCAAGTCACTCTGGTTCACACTGACCGTGTGCACAAAGTAGGTCATGACAAGTTTTTCCCACTGATCTTTGTTGATAGCACCTGCTAAATTCAGGGCAGCAATGTTGTTGGGAGCAGTAGCAACACTTTTGCAGTTCTCCATGGCAAATGTTATATATGTTTAAAAATCCACAGTAGCAAGGACTATCTACACATTGAACAACTCACGTTATAGACAGAATCCTGCTACATGGCAGACCAATCTGAACTTATCTCTGGCATGTCCAGCCCATTCATTATCTCAGCCAATCCATGGCTAAACTAACAAGGCTCGTAATTTAACAATTTATTTGTATTTACAGATGGCATACAAGTTTGTTAATAAGGCACATGAAAAGGGCCTCCCGAGTGGTGCAGTGATCTAAGGCACTGCATCATAGTGCTAGCTGTGCAACTAGAGATCCTGGTTCGAGTCCGACTCTGTTGCAGGATGTCTTTGTCCCATCGTGCTCTATCGACTCCTATGGCAGTCCGGGCACATGCACGCTGACACGGTCGCCTCCGACACATTGGTGCGACTGGCTTTTGGGTTAAGTGGGCATTGTGTTAAGAGGCAGTGCGGCTTGGCTGGGTTGTGCTTCGGAGGACGCACGGCTCTTGACCTTTGCCTCCCTTGAGTCCTTACGGGTGTTGCAGCGATGGGACAAGACTGTAACTACCAATTGGATACCATGAAATTGGGGAGAAAAAGGGATAATACATTTTTTTTAAAGGCACATGATAGTTAATATGTTCAAGAAGGTAATTCTGCCAAAAAAATGCATTTTTATGAAATGCATTTGCCTCTCCTGTGAAGTAATTATGTGCGACACCAGCTTTCTGAAACGGGTCACAAATGATCCAATATGATTCAAGGGAATATGTGTTGGTTACAAAACTAACTATAGATTGATGTTAACACTTAGAATAGATGATTGGATTTGGAAAAGACAACGCACAGTAAATGGGCTCCACTGAAAATCTGGACATTGCTTGATTGATTGATTTTATTTGCCAGTTAAATAAATACATACACACAGTACATACATTTTAAAAAGGTGACAGGGAAAACACAATAAAGTCAGAATCTTATTTTCATTGTGCCATATTCAAATGTCTTGGTTTCACTGTATATGATAAGCCCAGGTTGCTGCAAAAAAAATGACCGAACAGCGAATATCCTTCTTAAGAACAATTGTAGCAACATGACACAATACAGCGGGAGATCCCGATACGCCTACCACATATTACACAGAACAATAGCATCAGTAGCATTATGACAAGATAGTCCTTGTTGCTCTTATTGTCAAGTAGCTATCACAGGAAGGTATCTTTAATCAAGTGAAATATCTTCTGTGATAAACAATGGCTGTATGTATTCCCACGGGCAATCACTCTGTAGCACTACAACATCAAGAGCTAATGTACAGTATGCAGCCGGGACGTGTTGAATGTGCCTGGGGCCCTCACACGTCTAGATGAATTTCCCTCCGCCACCCTATATCAGCAGGACTGAACACCACCTCCTTGTTCTCTTCTATTCATTGCAGGCATTGTGATTTATTATAGTGTGTCATCAACAGGGCCCAAGCCTTATAATCATTGCTCCTGCAGCTCACTGTGAGAAATAGCAGAGTTTAAACCTATGGCGTAATAATTGTCCGAGGTTGAATTTGTATTCACACTTAGCCGCTAAGCCAATAGAATGATATATGGGATGATATTTAGGATTATGTACAGGATGATATATAGGATGATATGTAGGATGATGTATAGGATGATATATACAGTTGAAGTCAGAAGTTTACATACACTTAGGTTGGAGTCATTAAAACTTGTTTTTCAACCACTTCACAAATTTCTTCTTAACAAACTATAGTTTTTGCAAGTCGGTTAGTACATCTACTTTGTGCATGACACAAGTCATTTTTCCAACAATTGTTTACAGACAGATTATTTCCATTATAATTCACTGTATGACAATTCCAGTGAGTCAGAAGTTAACATAGACTAAGTTGACTGTGCCTTTAAACAGCTTGGAAAATTCCAGAAAATGATGTCATGGCTTTAGAAGCTTCTGATAGGCTAATTGACATAATTTGAGTCAATTGGATGTGTACCCCTGTGGATGTATTTAAAGGCCTACCTTCAAACTCTGTGCCTCTTTGCTTGACATCAAGGGAAAATCAAAAGAAATCAGCCAAGACCTCAGAAAAAAAAAACTGTAGCCCTCCACAAGTCTGGTTCATCCTTGTGAGCAATTTCCAAATGCCTGAAGGTACCACGTTCATCTGTACAATCAAATCAAATCCAATTTTATTTGTCACATACACATGGTTAGCAGATGTTAATGCGAGTGTAGCGAAATGCTTGTGCTTCTAGTTCCGACAATGCAGTAATAACCAACAAGTAATCTAGCTAACAATTCCAAAACTACTACCTTATAGACACAAGTGTAAGGGGATAAAGAATATGTACATAAAGATATATGAATGAGTGATGGTACAGAGCGGCATAGGCAAGGTACAGTAGATGGTATTGAGTACAGTATATACATATGAGATGAGTATGTAAACAAAGTGGCATAGTTAAAGTGGCTAGTGATACATGTATTACATAAGGATGCAGTAGATGATATAGAGTACAGTATGTACGTATATATATGAGATGAATAATGTAGGGTATGTAAACATTATATTAGGTAGCATTGTTTAAAGTGGCTAGTGATATATTTTACATCGTTTCCCATCAATTCCCATTATTAAAGTGGCTGGAATTGAGTCAGTGTGTTGGCAGCAGCCACTCAATGTTAGTGTTGGCTGTTAACAGTCTGATGGCCTTGAGATAGAAGCTGTTTTTCAGTCTCTCGGTCCCAGCTTTGATGCACCTGTACTGACCTCGCCTTCTGGATGATAGCGGGGTGAACAGGCAGTGGCTCGGGTGGTTGTTGTCCTTGATGATCTTTACAATACAAAACAATAGTATGCAAGTATAAACACCATGGGACCACGCAGCTGTCATACCGCTCAGGAAGGAGACGTGTTCTGTCCCCTAGAGGTGATACTTTGGTGCAAAAAGTTCAAATTAATCCCAGAACAACAGCAAAGGACCTTGTGAAGATGCTGGATGAAACAGGTACAAAAGTATCTATATCCACAGTAAAACGAGTCTTATATCGACATAACCTGAAAGGCCGCTCAGCAAGGATGAAGCCACCGCTCCAAAACAGCCATAAAAAAAACCAGACTGCGATTTGCAACTGCACATGGGGAGAAAGATAGTACTTTTTGGAGAAATGTTCTTTGGTCTGATAAAACAAAAATATAACTGTTTGTCCATAATGACCATCGTTGTGTTTGGAGAAAAAAGTGGGAGACTTGCAAGCCGAAGAACATCATCCCAACTGTGAAGCACGGAGTGGCAGCATCATGTTGTGGGGGTGCTTTGCTGCAGGAGGGACTGGTGCACTTCACAAAATAGATGGCATCATGGGTAGGAAAATTACGTGGATATATTGAAGCAACATCTCAAGATATCAGTCAGGAAGTTAAAGCTTGGTCGCAAATGGGTCTTCCAAATGGACAATGACCCCAAGCATACTTCCAAAGTTGTGGCAAAATGGCTTATGGACAACAAAGTCAAGGTATTGAAGTGGACATCACAAAGCCCAGAACTCAATCCCATAGAAAATGTGTGGGCAGAACTGAAAAAGCGTATGCGAGCAAGGAGGCCTACAAACCTGGTTCAGTTCCACCAGAATGGGCCAAAATTCACCCACCTTATTTTGGGAAGCTTGTGGAAGACTAACCGAAATGTTTGACCCGAGTTAAACAATTTAAAGGCAATGCTACCAAATATGAATTGAGTGTATGTAAACTTCTGACCCACTGGGAATGTGATGAAAGAAATAAAAACTGAAATAAATCATTCTCTCTACTATTATTCTGACATTTCACATTCTTAAAAAAAAGTGGTGATCCTAACTGACCTAAAACAGGGAATTTTTACTTGGATTAAATGTCAGGAATTGTGAAAAACTGAGTTTAAATGTATTTGGCTAAGGTATATGTAAACCTCTGACTTCAACTGTATGATGCTAAATAGGATGATGTATAGAATTATATATAGGATGATGTATATGATTAATATAGGATGATGGATTTTTCAGAGGATGATATATAGGATGATATATGGGACGATGTATAGGACGGTATATAAGATGACAAGGACAAGAGTAATATACATGGGTTATTGTTTGTTTCATTTATTTAGAGTGGAAGGGCTATAAAAGTGGTTAAAATGGTTGACATTTATGTTTTCCCTTTTGCCATTGCGGGATTGGGAATTTGCATTTGCCAAGATGAAATGCCTGGGTGATTTGTTAATTTTGTTTAGTGAGACCTTATCCTCGATCTCCAGCTTCCATTCAGTTCAGTGAGACATTAACATATATCTCCAGCTTTTATTCAGTTTAGTGATACAATAACCTTGATTCCCAGCTTCCATTCTGTTTAGTGAGACAATAACCTCGATCTTCAGCTTCCGTTCTGTTTTGTGAGACTTTAATCTCAATCTCCAGCTTCCTCACGAAACAAGACTAAAGTGGACTGAAGGAAACTAGTTGTGTGACCACTCAGTTTTAAAACTTAGTATTGTGAATCAATGATTATGACCATTTAGCTGATATCATATTGGACACATTATTGCAGTTTTGACCATCTTACTGTTTCATGGTCTCTCTACAAGATAGACATGGAAAATTAACCAAGATGCACTGTTTAGTGACACCAACCATAGAATAGAACAGAACAGAAAATTCCCCTTGGGTTTCCCCCTGTAGTTGAGCCAAGTATTCTCCATAGCCCAAAGTATCCTGCATAGCCCCATCTGAGGCCCCTTCACCAGCACAGGCCTGAAACAAACCCCCTGGAGATTAATATCCTGATTAAATGGACCCCCTCCTACCCCTAGACCCATTTTCCCACCCCCCTTTGAATGTTGTTGTTATTGGGGGGTGGGTAGGGGGTTAGAGAGGGGAGGTTATGTCTGAGATGGCAGGGTGCCATGTGGAAGCCATTGAGACCTGAAAGAGAGTGCGGTGGGGTGGGCATAACGTGAGGACAGATGGTAGTGGTTAGCCCCCTTAGCCTGCCTGCTACAGGGTTATATGGCTTGCATGTGAGTAGACCCCAGCACTACCTCTGAGAACCTAGAACCTAAGCACACATGTTGTGTTTGAGAGAGGAGGGGGTGGGGGGGATTTGGGTGGACAAGATCTTGAGTGAAATAACCAGAATGAAGACTATATATGTTCAACCTGTTTAATATTTGTGTATGGAAAAATCACTCACAACAATTATCCTCCTTTCTCCTATAGGAATATTTGTAATATTGATAATATAATCATATAATAACTGAAGCTGTAACATATTGAGTATTACTATATCCTTACGCTTGCCAAAGCAATTATGAACAGTCACTCACTCCTGAATCAGATTGCCCCAGTATTCTATGACATTTTAGAGTGAGACCTCACAAATATGAGATTCCTTCAGTGTTTCTATCCCCATAGCCCAACACTAGATGGTGATATCTCCTATCTGGACTGTTTAAGATAAGGCAACATAATTTGAATTTGCATGATAAGTATTTCGCTGTAATTAAATGGATCTTGTGTCATTAAATCATTGCACAGGATGATAATTGCTAGACTTTATTTTCTCGAATACCTTGAATACTTCCTCCTGTTCCTTAAAATACAAGCCAGGGCATTCGCATCATACGTTCCCCTATACAGAGGTTTCTGCAGAGCTTAATCAAACTCATGATTTTGCTCATATTCGGTTGTCTTCCATTTGGTTTGCTGTGATATGTTTGCAAGGAGAATACTGTCTCCAAACAAATTGTGGCAATGTTGTACCATAAACAATACACTGAAATACACACCGCTGATACCCAAGGCAATGCTTTAATGTATGAGTCCCTCTTGTGTGCACACACAGCCTATCACATAAAGCACATGAAGGGAATGACATAACAGCTAACAGCACCATCCCAATGGTATTATTGTTACTTTATTGGTGTGGCTTCTTGTCGTGATTGCTTATTTATTAAAGACTAACATGTTAGCTATTTTATTAATAGATTGTGCATGGCTTAGGGTTGAAGGCATTTATCATGTTGTTACATAGACGCCACACATCATATTAGCAGATGTTGTCATATTTAGGTTGAATGTAAGATCACAGGCTTTTATTACAATACCAGAGCAAGTTACCATGCTGTAGGTAGTGTAGAATTATGACTCAATTCTATGGAAAGCCTTAAAAGTAGGATTGACATGTAAGTGAGTGTTAATCCTCTTAATGCTTTGGTCAAGCTTATTTATTTATTTTATCAACTTTATTGGTCAGGAACCATGCATAATTAAAACATACAGAGGAAATGTAATGCATTGTACCATATGACATAGCTAGAAAGATCATTTTCTAATATAAGATTTTTCTTTAAGCACTGAATCACACCCTCATATTGAAGTTTTCCTCAATTAAATTAGGAAAACTGTAGTCAGTTCTCCAAGTTCTACTACTGCAGTTTTTGGGAGGTTCCACACGACTCTAGACGCAGTTAGGACAATTAAAGATATTAGTTCTCCGCTCCCCTCTTGGCCCAGCTAAATGTGGAGGGCACTTGGCTCACGTAACAGGGCCACTTGGAGAGAATATGCCTGAGGAAGTAAACTAATTCTTACTTACACCCTGGCAAAAAAAGATCACCAAAACCTCTCCTTGAACCCCGAACAGTGACACATCCCAACACCGGGGAGAGGTGAAGAGGATGCAGAAATGAAAGACAATAGGAGTTCTTATTAATATGGTGATGGTGAGGGGAGGTGGGGGAGGGCCTTCATAACAGGCTCACTTTCACCTGACAGTCCAGCAGTCTGCGATTAATAAGATTCCTGTTTTTTAGAGCCATATTTAGAAAGGTAAATGTAGCCTACTGTCATCAGAGAAAAATTCATAGGGAATAAATAAAACATGATCAATCTTTATTTGACCTTTCTTTCTACTTGTTACATTTTATTTCTAGTGGGAAAAACTCTGTACAAGTGGAAACACTCAGTAATTCAGGCCTCTTTGATTTGAAGTCATCCACGTCATGTATAATGGCATGTTAATATGCTTTGAATAGGGAAACACATCTGATGAGGGGTCCTGGGTGTCTTCCTTCAGAATCCTGTTTGACCATAACACAATGTACACAGCACTACAACAACCATTCAACCATTGTACAACCATAATACAACACACAACCATGTTAATGTAGTAGTATCAAATGTGGTTCTAAAATGACACATACCAATAAACCATGGACCAATAATTATTTTATTTTCAAGTCTTTACAACCATAATGGGAAACTGATGTTGCCATTTTGTTGTCAGAGCTTGAACTCTGCATTAGCATCCCAAATGGAACCCTATTTCCTATGTAGTGCCCTACTTTTTGATACAGATGGTTTGTTTTATTTTACAAGACATGCATAGTACAACCCATGTTAAATAGGATGTCAGGCTAAATGTAGCTTTCCTATGTCACCATTGGATTGAAAACTACAAATATTAATTTCTGCATTTTCTGTTGTGATGTTTTTAGTTTACACTTAGGCCCTTGACCACGTATTTTCCAGGGTTATTTGGTCTTAAAGTGTCAATCAGCAGTTGAACAAAGTGTCCTCCCCATCCCTGTTTGGGTAAAAAGCTGTGGGATGAGGCTGGAGAAATGTAACCACTCTCAAATTCATAGACCGAGCTATGGATGCAAGGACTGACCATCATGATGTTACAATTATAGTTTTTTTCTGAGGCTATATAGTTTACAAACATTGGCATAAAACAAGTTTATATTTTGGGTTCTGGTGGGGTACTAAACTCATAAGATTTGAACTAAACTCATGAGACATGTATACATTATATTCTTCAAGAAGCAATGAGTACAAATAATACATTTATTAGTCCAAATATGGATGTAGTAACTGCTGAGTGCAGTGCCCCTTTAATGGGCTTTGATATCGTGTTCACAGGCATGTAGCCTCATGTTCATACATGTATCCTACAACAAGGGCATTCCTTCAAAACATGACTTTAAAAGGGCCCTCGTCCTTCATTATTCATGTTAATTTATGCAACAGAATACCAGAGTAATGATAGTTTTGAATATGTAAGTGTGTCGCAGTCAGGAGTAATGAGATATGCCAATAATAATATGTAAATTGGGTGAATTATTGAAAAGGCATGACTGAAGATTTTTTATTAGTTCTCATGTTTATTTCAAAGGACATACATTTTTCAAAATGCTCCTCGTGCCCTATTCGATAACTGAATGTAATCAAACGTACAAATCAATAATTTAAGTTAGTGTGTGTGCATGTGCGCGTCTGTGTCTGTGTACAGTAAGCCTATGACATGTTATTTTTCACATTGTGTAAGTGACAACAGCAGTACTTTACGAACTTGCAAACTTTGTATCTTAGCTACAAGTTTAGGCACAACTCATTATAATAAATTGAATGTTTCACTTCGTCATCATCAAACTAAGTTCATAATTCACATGCCTGTAACGTCAGATTTCCTCCTCTTCATCTGAAGAGGAGGTGTAGTAGGGATCAGACCAAAACGCAGCGTGGTAAGTGTCCATATCGTTTATTATAAAACATCAACTGAATACAAAACAATAAATGTGAACATAAACGAAAACCAAACCGAAACAGTCCCGTGTGGTGACAGACATGGAAACAAACACCCACAACCCAACAGTGAAACCCAGGCTACTTAAGTATGATTCTCAATCTGAGACAACTAATGACACCTGCCTCTGATTGAGGACCATACTAGGCCGAAACAGAAACCTAAACATAGAAACACAAAACATAGACTGCCCACCCCAACTCACGCCCTGACCATACTAAATAAAGACAAAACAAAGGAAAATAAAGGTCAGAAGGTGACAATGCCCTTATATTGGTTATTTTCCATCACAACGATAAGCAAAACCCATACATTATTAGGCCAAAACATCCTCCAATAATAACTATTACAGTTATTTTGGAAAAAGATGAGATTGAATGTTGTTATGTGGTGTCTCTGTAGTCTATGATAGTTATTGTGTGGTGTCTCTGTAGTCATGATAGTTATTGTTTGGTGTCTCTGTAGTCATGATAGTTATTGTTTGGTGTCTCTGTAGTCATGATAGTTATTGTTTGGTGTCTCTGTAGTCATGATAGTTATTGTGTGATGTCTCTGTAGTCATGATAGTTATTGTGTGATGTCTCTGTAGTCATGATAGTTATTGTGTGGTGTCTCTGTAGTCATGATAGTTATTGTGTGGTGTCTCTGTAGTCATGATAGTTATTGTGTGGTGTCTCTGTAGTCATGCTGGGTGAAATGCTTTGCCTTTTTCTTTCTTTTTTTGCCTCATTTGCAATGATTATGTTATCAGGCCAGCCAGGGAAAAGGGTGGAGCAACCATAATTTCAGCGCCGGATTAGGCAGAAATAACGAGGTCACCAAGTTTTTGGTTGCCATGGCAACGACACATCCAAGAACACAGGATGCCGTTGTGAAAACCCAGGGCCCGGGAATCTTGTTTTGTTTTCTCTCTCCCTTTCTCTCTCTTTCTCTCTCTCTCTCTCGCTTTTTTCAGCGAGAGGACTGGAGCGTTGTTTCAATTCTTTTTGACTCTCTCTCCCTGTTTTGCAAAGCCAATGCAGAATAATAAATTCTGTCGAGCTCATTTGCATTTATGCTGGTATTCATATTCTGTGGGAGGTCTTTTTTAAGAGGCAAATCCAGTCTGATACAGCAGCTCGTTACGAACTAGGAAAGCAGAAAGACACGAGTTTGTTGCACTTTTGACTCATCTCAGTTTTGGAGAAAAGCTGGGAAATGGAAATCAGTCCAGAGATTCTTGAAGAAGCTTACTTCTCAAATGACATCCTGTTCCCTTTATAATACACTACCTAGCCCTGGTAAAAAAAAATGTGCACTATATAGGAATTGGGTGCCATTTGGGACACACAATATTACTCCAGTTTCCCATGGAACCCACTGAGAATCAAGCTCTGGCTGGAGAACAATTTGTCCATTGCTTCGGCCCACACATTGGTTTGGATGTGGATTCCAGGAAGCTGTTGGCTCCCATTCAAACATCTATCCATTCCCATGTCACACCTGGGTACTGTTAGGAATAGGCCTCAGCAGCAATAAACTGGTTGGCCCAACCCTGATCTAAGTTCAGTAAGATGCATGGTCTACTGGCAGTTCAAAGTCCCTGTGACTGATGATGTCAGAGCCACTTAATTTCTTTAGGGGTGGGGGGTGGTTGAAGGCCTTGAATTAATTCTAACTACATTGTGTATTATTATCATACAAATGGATGAAATTGGGGGGACCATGTTGGGGGTAATGGGAATGGCGACTTTAACATACCATACCTCGATTGATGGTCTTTGAACTGTCAAGTACAGAATGTTTAGATTTTTTTGGTTCTTTAGAAATCATATTGAAGAATGTGTGTGGTAAGTATAGATATGTGTGTATCCAAGTGTCAAAGAGGTGAGAGTTGTTGTTTTCAGTGTGTGTGTGTGTGTGTGTGTGTGTGTGTGTGTGTGTGTGTGTGTGTGTGTGTGTGTCCGCATCTGCAGGGAGTTCCCATGCTTGTGAGGTGAATGATGGGAGCAAAGATTGTTATTTTTCTTTCTCTGCGAATGTGAGATTTGGTCTCATTTTGACTTTGTATGACTGAATATTGACATCTCGCTACATCTCTGTATTCCAAAGGCATCCCTCCAAACTAAATATTGACTAATCATAAACCCAGTTGTAGCCAGTTAGTCTCTAAAATATTCTGTTCTTCACCTACATCATAATTCATCTCCTATCTCCTCTGTTCATCCCTAGGTTGTTATTGTAATGAGAATGTGTTATCAATCAACTTAGTCAAGCCGGTCAAATAAATGTCAAATAAATAGATGGAGTATTGTATCCACCTTAGTACATCCCCTAGCAACCTCGTCAAGAGGATTGATACTCTTGGGGTAATTGCTATGGTGGTGGACAGACACTTGCATGGACCTGGGTTCGAAACTCAGTCGGGCTACAGTTTGGTGCCTAATGGAATTTGAGTTCACAAACATGTAGGGTTGGTGCTTACTTCTGCAGAGGGCCAAGATTGGAGGTGGATGTGGATGAGAAAGAGGAGGGGGAGAGTAGAGGAAAGAGAAGAGGGGAGGGAGAGAGAGAGGGGGAGGAGGGATGGGGGATTGGGGGCGGCAAGCAAAAACTATGTCTGCACTGCCTGCAAATCCAAAGAGGAATTTGAAAAAGGCTTAAATTCAGAGATGGGATGGACCCTCTGCTTGTTTCACTACAAACAGGAGAGGAATAGGCACTGCTAGGAGAGGGTTGTCAGTGTGTCGAGGTAGTTTTAACAAACCAAACCAGCTCCTGTGACTAAAATGTCTATATTTTTTTACCAAACAAATGTTACAGCTGGAAAACAATCCAAATGGTATATACAACACATTAGAGTATTTGTAGCTGATGTCATAACATGTTCTGGATTTCTGATGTCATAACCAGTGGTGGAAAAAGTACTAGTTATACTTGAGTAAAAGTAAAGATACCTTAATAGAACATTACTCAAAAGTGAAAGTCACCCAGTAAAATACTACTTGAGTAAAAGTGTAAAAGTATTTGGTTTTAAATATACTTCAGTATCTAAGTAAAAGTTTAAATCTTTGCAAATTCCTTATATTAAGCAAACCAAATAGCACAATGATCTTGTTTTTTATTTATTTATGGATAGCCAGGGGCACACTACAACACTCAGATATAATTTACAAATGAAGCATTTGTGTTTAGTGAGTCCATCAGATCCCAGACAGTAGGGATGACCAGGGATGTTCTCTTGATAAGTGTGTGAATTGGGCCATTTTCCTGTCCTGCTAAGCAATCCAAATGTAATGAGTACCTTTGGGTGTCAGGAAAAAATGTATGGAGTAAAAAGTACATTATTGTTTTTAGGAATGTAGTGAAGTAAAAGTAAAAGTTGTCAAAAATATAAATAGTAAAGTACAAATAATGAAAAAACAACGTAAGTAGTACTTTAAAGTATTTTTACTTAAGTACTTTACGCCACTGGTCATAACATGTTCTGGATTTCTGATGCCATAAGATGTTCTGGAGTTCTGATGTCACATGTTCTGGATTACTGATGCCATAAGATGTTCTGGAGTTCTGATGTCACAACATGTTCTGGATTTCTGATGCCATAAGATGTTCTGGAGTTCTGATGTCACAACATGTTCTGGATTTCTGATGCCATAAGATGTTCTGGAGTTCTGATGTCACAACATGTTCTGGATTTCTGACGCCATAACATGTTCTGGATTTCTGACGCCATAACATGTTCTGGATTTCTGACGCCATAACATGTTCTGGATTTCTGATGCCATAACATGTTTTGGATTTCTGATGCCATATGGAAAATACTATTTGCTTTGCCATTGTATAAAATTAGCCTGCATACTTAACATCTCAAGGTTTTATGAAACCATCAATGGAAAACACTCCCCTTGCTCAGCAAATAATATAAACAAAAACAACAAAAACATCATCCACAACAAAAGATCGTTGAACATTCAACAGCACAGCTAATAATGAGATCCTCTTTCAGTGTTGAGAAGAACCCAACATGCTGCATCACAACCATAAACCAGCCATGTGACAGGATCGGGCTGCGACACAGATTTACAATCTGCATACATGGTAATCCCCTTGGAATTGCAGGAATAATCTGCACATGGGGGCTCTGGCTGCTCTGTGGCTCCTCTGCCGTCATATCCCACCACTCCTTGTGGATCACACTGCAGGCTGAAGCACCATGCAGTAATCTACCATGGATTAGGATGCTGCTAAATTAATTGGGATTGGGATGCTGCTAAATTAATTGGGATGGGAGCTATAATGGTACTGGAACGTCTTGTCAGTCATTCCTTTTTGGAACACTGTGTATGAGTTCATATCCCATAATAATGCATGTTTCTGTGGGAACAGACTTCTATTTGAAGGCATCCCTATACACAGTGACTGTGTTTGTTGTGATAGTTCAATTGATCTGTTTAAGTTCTTATGGGTGTGTGCACGTGCGTACCTGTGTGTGCGTGCATGGGCATGTGTGTGTGTCTGCATCTGTGCATGCATCCATGTTTTTCTGTGACTAACACCTTCACACAGGTCCAGACCACAGTGATCACTCCTCTCTTGCACACGTCTTTCCCCATTGCCTTTTACTGTAATACAAGACACCAATAGGTGGAGCTGTGGGTTTAAGGAGTAAAGTGAAGTTCCTAACATTCAACTTGATGCACATGTTCATTTTTGAATATATTTTTTTACAAATCAAAACGGAACTAAAAAGAAAAAGTAAGACTCCAACAACTTCCATGGACACTATTACATATGTAAATCATGTTATGTAATTGTGAACTGTATTATAAAGTGAATTGATGTGAAAGTTGAATTGTGTTTATGTGAACTATTTAAATTTATATGATCAATTAAAGATCAATAAAGATAATAAAATAAAATAATAAACATTCTTGCCACTATAAACTGCTAGAATGGCATAGAATGTTGTAGCGTTTGTCTCTGGGAGTGTTTCGCTTATCAAAGCTGAAATGGATACAGTTCGCCACATCATCACAAGTCCCCAAAGATGTGGCATCTTCATTAATTTAATGATCAAATGTAATGATTGTGAGGGGATATAATAGGTGTTCTGACATATTGGAACACTCTACTTCAGGGAAAACACGGGTGTCTACACAAATACTCACATGCAAGGAGAATATGTGTGTGTGTGTGTCTCAGGTTTCCTGCTGAGCGGTGAGACTGGGAGTCTAGTGAGGGTCTAGTCTAGTGAGGGTAAAATTCCATTCTCTCAGCGGAGCAGCATTCTGCATGAGCCAATTCCCAGGAGACATTGCTCTGCATGTCCTCCAGACAGCCAGGCTCAGGCACAGGCTCGCTTATTAACTGACCTGGGGGGGGGGGAGAAAATGGGGGTAGGGGAGAGGAGAGGAGAGTGGGGTGGAGGGGGGGTGGTGAGTGAGCAGGGAGTTATGGGTTTGTTTGTGGGGTTGGGGGAGAATATGTTCAAGGGTAGGCGGGTGGAAAGTGTGTGTGTGTGAGCGCGTGTGTGTGCGTGATCAAGGGTGGTGGAGATGGTGAGTTGTGGGGGTGTATGTGTGTGCTATATGTGTGTAAGAGCTGGTTGAAAATATTAACTCTTTCCTAACTGAAGAACTGGGGAGAGACAATTCACTCTTTAGAAATACTAAATGAAAAGAATACTACAAAATACAGTTATGGCTGTTATTTCTAACTGTAAGTCATGCCTGTTATTGCTAACTGTCAGTCATGCCTGTTATTGCTAACTGTCAGTCATGGCTGTTATTGCTAACTGTAAAGTCATGGCTGTTATTGCTAACTGTAAAGGCATGGCCGTTATTGCTGTCAGTCAGGGCTGTTATTGCTAACTGTAAGTCATGACTGTTATTGCTAACTGTCAGTCATGGCTGTTATTCAATCAAATGTATTTATGAAACCCTTTTTAAATCAGCCGATGTCACAAAGTGCTATACAGAAACCCAACCTAAAACCCCAAACAGCAAGCAATACAGATGTAGATGCATGATGGCTAGGAAAAACTCCCTAGAAAGGCAGGAACCTATGAAGAAACCTAGGGAGGAACCAGGCTCTAAGGGGTGACCAGTCCTCTTCTGGCTGTGCCGGGTGGAGATTATAACAGTACATGGCCAAGACGTTCAAACGTTCATAGCTGACCAGCAGGGTCAAATAATAATAATAACAGTGGTTGTAGAGGTCAGGACATGAGGAGTAAATGTCAGTTGGCTTTTAATAGCCGAGAATAACTGTAATTCACGGCTATTATTGATAACTGTAAGTCATGGCTGTTATTGCTAACTGTAAGTCATGGCTATTTTTGCTAAATTTAAGTTGTGGCTTTTATTGCTAAATGTAAGTCATGGCTGTTATTGCTAAATGTCAGTCATGGCTGTTATTGCTAACTGTACGTCATGGATGTTATTGCTAAAAGTAAGTTATGGCTGTTGTTAAGATTTTATAAGTCGTGTAGTGTATGCCCAGCATAAGTCAGTCATTCAGTAAGTCCTCTGTGTCACTAGGGGCCCAAAACGGCTGTCATTGGCTATTATTGCTAACTGCAAGTCATGGATGTTATTGCTAACTGCAAGTCATGGCTGTTAATGCTAACTGTAAGTCAGGGCTGTTAATGCTAACTGTAAGTCAGGGCTGTTAATGCTAACTGTAAGTCAGGGCTGTAATTGCTAGCTGTAAGTCATGGCTGTTATTGCTAACTGTAATCCATGGCTGTTATAGCTAACTGTAATCCATGGCTGTTATTGCTAACTGTAAATCATGGCTGTTATTGCTAACTGTAAGTCATGGCTGTTATTGCTAACTGTACGTCATGGCTGTTATTGCTAAAAGTAAGTTATGGCTGTTGTTAAGATTTTATAAGTCGTGTAGTGTATGCCCAGCACAAGTCAGTCATTCAGTAAGTCCTCTGTGTCACTAGGGTCCCAAAACGGCTGTCATTGGCTATTATTGCTAACTGTAAGTCATGGCTATTATTGCTAACTGCAAGTCATGGATGTTATTGCTAACTGTAAGTCATGGATGTTATTGCTAACTATAATCCATGGCTGTTATTGCTAACTGTAAGTCATGCCTGTTATTGCTAACTGTAAGTCATGGCTGTTATTCAATCAAATGTATTTATGAAACCCTTTTTAAATCAGCCAATGTCACAAAGTGCTATACAGAAACCCAACCTAAAACCCAAAACAGCAAGCAATACAGATGTAGATGCATGATGGCTAGGAAAAACTCCCTAGAAAGGCAGGAACCTATGAAGAAACCTAGAGAGGAACCAGGCTCTAAGGGGTGACCAGTCCTCTTCTGGCTGTGCCGGGTGGAGATTTTAACAGTACATGGCCAAGACGTTCAAACGTTCATAGCTGACCAGCAGGGTCAAATAATAATAATAACAGTGGTTGTAGAGGTCAGGACGTCAGGAGTAAATGTCAGTTGGCTTTTAATAGCCGAGAATAACTGTAATTCACGGCTATTATTGTTAACTGTAAATCATGGCTGTTATTGCTAACTGTAACTCATGGATGTTATTGCTAACTAAGTCGTGGCTGTTATTACTAACTAAGTCATGGTGTTATTGCTAACTGTAACTCATGGATGTTATTGCTAACTAAGTCGTGGCTGTTATTACTAACTAAGTCATGGTGTTATTGCTAACTGTAACTCATGGATGTTATTGCTAACTAAGTCGTGGCTGTTATTACTAACTAAGTCATGGCTGTTATTGCTAACTGTAAGTCATGGCTGTTATTGCTAAATGTAAATTGCGGCTTTTATTGCTAAATGTAAGTCATGGCTGTTATTGTTAAATGTCAGTCATGGCTGTTATTGCTAACTGTACGTCATGGCTGTTATTGCTAAAAGTAAGTTATGGCTGTTGTTAAGATTTTATAAGTCGTGTAGTGTATGCCCAGCATAAGTCAGTCATTCAGTAAGTCCTCTGTGTCACTAGGGGCCCAAAACGGCTCTCATTGGCTATTATTGCTAACTGTAAGTCATGGATGTTATTGCTAACTGCAAGTCATGGATGTTATTGCTAACTGCAAGTCATGGATGTTATTGCTAACTGTAAGTCATGGCTGTTATTACTGATTGTAAGTCATGGCTGTTATTGCTAACTGTAATTCATGGCTGTTATTGCTAACTGTAAGTCAAGCTGTTATTGCCAATTGTAGATCAAGGCTGTTATTGTTAACTGTAAGTCATGGCTGTTGTTGCTAAATGTAAGTCATGGCTGTAATTGCTAGCTGTAAAGTCATGGCTGTTATTGCTAACTGTAAGTCATGGCTGTTATTGCTAACTGTAATCCATGGCTGTTAATGCTAACTGTAAGTCATGGCTGTTATTGCTAACTGTAAGTCATGGCTGTTATTGCTAACTGTAAATCATGGCTGTTATTGCTAACTGTAAGTCATGGCTGTTATTACTGATTGTAAGTCATGGCTATTATTACTGACTGTAAGTCATGGCTGTTATTGCTAACTGTAAGTCATGGCTGTTATTGCTAACTGTAAGTCATGGCTATTATTACTGATTGTAAGTCATGGCTGTTATTGTTAACTGTACGTCATGGATGTTATTGCTATTTGTAAGTTGTGGCTGTTATTTCTAACTGTAAGTCAAGCTGTTATTGCCAATTGTAGGTCAAGGCTGTTATTGTTAACTGTACGTCATGGATGTTATTGCTATTTGTAAGTTGTGGCTGTTTTTTATATGCTAACTGTAAGTCAAGATGTTATTGCCAATTGTAGGTCAAGGCTGTTATTGTTAATTGTAAGTCGTGGCTGTTATTTCTAACTGTAATCCATGGTTGTTATTGCTAACTGTAAGTCATGATTGTAAGTCAGCTCATTGTTTGCTTGTCGGTATATTTTTCCTACGACAACCGAGGAACACAGGACAGGATCAACTACTGTAGGGAATCATTGTGTAATGTGAGCACCCATGTCCTGGGGTTGAGGATGGACGGACTGAAATATTTGGGACAAGGAAATCATGAAATGTGAGCCCTTCCAAGTTGTTAAGATTTTAGAAGTCGTGTATTGTATGCCCAGCATAAGTCAGTCATACAGTAAGTCCTCTGTGTCACTAGGGGCCCAAAACGTACCCTCAGTGGCCAGTTTATTAGGTACACCACCCCGTTCAAGAAAATGATTTGTCCCTACACACAGCGAGTCACGTGGCCGTGGCTCACTATATAAATCATGCAGAAAGGCATCGAGGCATTAAGTTACTGTTCGATTGAATGTTAGAATGGGCTAAATGATTGACCTAAGTGACTTTTACCATTGTATGATCGTCGGTGCCAGGCACACCGGTTCCAATATCTCAGAATCATCCGTTCTCCTGTGCTTTTCACACACGACAGTGTCTAGGGTTTACCAAGAACGGTGCAACAAATTCAACAACTCCAGTTGGCGGCAGTCTTGTGGGCGAAAACAGCTCTTTGATGAGACGTCTAAGGAGAATGGCAAGAATCATGCAAGCTAACAGGCGGGCCACAACAAGACAAATAATGGCGCAATGCAACAGTGGCGTGCAGAAAGGCTACTCGGAACGCACACCTCATTAATCCTTGTCATGGATGGGCTATTGCAGCAGACGACCTCACCAGGTTCCACTCCTATCAGCTAAAAACAAGAAGATGCAGCTCGAGTGGGGACGCAATCACCAACACTGGACAATTGAGAAGTCGAAAAACATTGCCTGGTCCGACAAATCCTGGTTCCTGTTGCATCATGGTAATGAGAGAGTCAGCATTTGCCATGAGCAGCATTACTCCATGGACCCATCCAGCCTGGTGTCAATGGTAAAGGCTGCTGGTGGTGGTGTAATGGTGTGGGGAATGTATTCCTGGCACACGTTATGTCCGTTGATACCAAGCTGTTCTGGAGGCAAAGAGGGGTCCGACCCGGTACTAGATGGCTGTACCTAATAAACTGAGAGAATAAGAACTACGTTAACAATAATGCTTACTGTATGTCAAGAAGAATCCCAGAATGGTAAATGTATTTCATTTTAATTTCATTTTCTAACTGCAGTTGTTGACATAATCTGATTCACATACTTACATAATCTGATGTCATGTGCTTCAGACAGTACCCATACCAAGTGACCCTACAGTACATTAACTCCCTTATTACAGTGTATGTTAAGTAGCAAATGTTATTTTACCATTCCAGACTGCATTAACCTTAAGTTTTGAAATGTGAATGAAAGGCTTAAATTGCTGAATTATTCTATTTGGAGTAATTCATCATCAGAATGTGCAAATATTAGTTTGTAGGTTTGTGTGTTTTTCCCAAAATGCTCAATATGTCCGTTATACTAATTTGTCCTCAAGTATGAGGGAAAAGCTAAATTGAATAACTTCAATAATAAAATAAAATGGTGCTTCAAAGTTTTAATTTGTTATTTTTGTTTTTATCCAGCAGCAAGGGGGGGATATCACTCACGGAAAAATGCAAATGAATCTGCAAGCTGTTAGGATGGTAATGAGATTCTGCCATAGAATTTACAGCTGCTCTAGCATGCCGAGGTATACTTCACCCCTAATACCTAGCCACAAAACCTAGCCCTTAATATCTTCCCCTAATACCTATCCCCTAATACCTAGCCCCAAATATATTTCCCTAATACCTAGCCCCAAATATCTTTCCCTAATACCTAACCCCTAATATCTTTCCCTAATACCTAGCCCTTAATATCTTCCCCTAATACCTATCCCCTAATACCTAGCCCCAAATATCTTTCCCTAATACCTAGCCCCTAATATCTTTCCCTAATACCTAGCCCCAAATATCTTTCCCTAATACCTAGCCCCTAATAGCTTCCCCTAATACCTTCCCCCTAATACCATCCCCTAATATCTAGCCTCTAATACCTTCCCCTAATACCTAGCCCCTAATACCTAGCCCCTAACACCTTCCCCTAATACCTAGGCCCTAATACCTTCCCGTAATACCTCGCCCCTCTATTTGGAGCAAAAAAATAATCAGAATCTGCAAATATTCGTTTGTGGTTTTGTGTGTTTTTCCTTAAGTGTTCAACATGTCAGTAATACTCATTTGTCCCCAAGTAGGAGGAAAATGCGTAATTGAATAACTTCAATAATGCAATAAAATGGTGCTTCAAAGATTTAAAAAAACATTTAATTTTTTTATCCAGCACCGAGGGGGGGGGGGGATATCACTCACGGCAAAATGCTAATTAAGCTGCAAGCTATTAGGATGGTAATGAGATTCTGCCATAGAACTTAATGCTGCTCCGGCATCCGAGGTATACTTCGTCCATATTTGGAAAACATTTGTGGGCTCGGAATGGAGGTCACCATCAGCTTGTGTAAATTATCTCCTTCTAGTTCCGTCATCCTAGTCTTGTCATACTCTCCCTCATTGCTCTCAACAACAACTCTGGTCCAGAAACCACCACTAGCCCCTAAATCATATCCCCTAATACCCAGCCCCTAATACCTTCCCAAATACCTATCCCCTAATACCTAGCCCTTATTACCTTCCCCTAATACCTAGCCCTTATTACCTTCCCCTAATACCTAGCCCTTATTACCTAGCCCCTAATACCTAAGCCCCTAATACCTATCCCCTAATACCTAGCCCTTATTACCTTCCCCTAATACCTAGCCCTTATTACCTTCCCCTAATACCTAGCCCTTAATACCTTCCCCTAATACATAGCCACTAATACCTAGCCCCTAATACCTAGCCACTAATACCTAGCCCATAATACCTTCCCCTAATACCTTCCCCTAATACCTAGCCACTAATACCTAGCCACTAATACCTAGCCACTAATACCTAGCCCTTATTACCTTCCTCTAATACCTAGACCTTATTACCTTCCCCTAATACA
Organism: Oncorhynchus gorbuscha; assembly: GCF_021184085.1. Classification (NCBI taxonomy): domain Eukaryota; kingdom Metazoa; phylum Chordata; class Actinopteri; order Salmoniformes; family Salmonidae; genus Oncorhynchus; species Oncorhynchus gorbuscha. Next base: position 75,561,467 of record NC_060185.1, read on the forward strand.
TAGCCACTAATACCTAGCCCCTAATACCTAGCCACTAATACCTAGCCCCTAATACATTGCCCCTAACACCTTCCCCTAATAACTAAGCCCCTAATACTATCCCCTAATATTTTCCCATAATACATAGCCCCTAATAGCTTCCCCTAATATCAAGGCCAAAATACCTTCCCCTAATACCTAGCCCCTAATACATTGCCCCTAACACCGTCCCTTAATACCTAGCCCCTATAACTTTCCCCTAATACATAGCCCCTAATATCTTCCCCTAATACCTAGCCCCTACTACCTTCCCCTAATACCTAGTCCTTAATACCTAGCCCCTAATACATTCCCCTAATACCTAGCCCCTAATACCTTACCCTAACACCTATCCCCTAATACCTAGCCCCTAATACTTTCCCCTAATATTTTCCACTAATACATAGCCCCTAATACCTTCCCCTAATACCTTCCACTAATATCTAGGCCATAATACCTTCCCCTAATATCTAGGCCATAATACCTTATTACATTCCCCTAATACCTAGCCCTTATTACCTTCCCCTAATACCTAGCCACTAATACCTAGCCCCTAATACCTAGCCACTAATACCTAGCCCCTAATACCTTCCCCTAATACCTAGCCACGAATACCTAGCCACGAATACCTAGCCCCTAACACCTAGCCCCTATTACCTTCCCTAATACTTATCCCCTAAAATCTAGCCCCTTTTACCTAGCCCCTAATGCTAGCCCCTAATACCTAGCCCCTATAACTTTCCCCTAATACATAGCCCCTAATATCTAGACCATTATACCTTCCCCTAATATCTTCCCCTAATACCTAGCCCCTACTACCTTCCCCTAATACCTAGTCCTTAATACCTAGCCCCTAATACATTCCCCTAATACCTAGCCCCTAATACCTTACCCTAACACCTATCCCCTAATACCTAGCCCCTAATACTTTCCCCTAATATTTTCCACTAATACATAGCCCCTAATATTTCCCCCTAATATTTTCCCCTAATACATAGCCCCTAATACCTTCCCCTAATACCTTCCCCTAATGCCTAACCCCTAATACCTTCCACTAATATCTAGGCCATAAAACCTTCCCCTAATACCTAGACCCTAATACCTTCCCCTAATACCTAGCCCCTAATACTTTCCCCTAATATTTTCCCATAATACATAGCCCCTAATAGCTTCCCCTAATATCAAGGCCATAATACCTTCCCCTAATACCTAGCCCCTAATACATTGCCCCTAACACCGTCCCTTAATACCTAGCCCCTATAACTTTCCCCTAATACATAGCCCCTAATATCTTCCCCTAATACCTAGCCCCTACTACCTTCCCCTAATACCTAGTCCTTAATACCTAGCCCCTAATACATTCCCCTAATACCTAGCCCCTAATACCTTACCCTAACACCTATCCCCTAATACCTAGCCCCTAATACTTTCCCCTAATATTTTCCCCTAATACATAGCCCCTAATACCTTCCCCTAATACCTTCCCCTAATGCCTGGCCCCTAATACCTTCCAAAAATATCTAGGCCATAATACCTTCCCCTAATATCTAGGCCATAATACCTTATTACATTCCCCTAATACCTAGCCCTTATTACCTTCCCCTAATACCTAGCCACTAATACCTAGCCCCTAATACCTAGCCACTAATACCTAGCCCCTAATACCTTCCCCTAATACCTAGCCACGAATACCTAGCCACGAATACCTAGCCCCTAACACCTAGCCCCTATTACCTTCCCTAATACTTATCCCCTAAAATCTAGCCCCTTTTACCTAGCCCCTAATGCTAGCCCCTAATACCTAGCCCCTATAACTTTCCCCTAATACATAGCCCCTAATATCTAGGCCATTATACCTTCCCCTAATATCTTCCCCTAATACCTAGCCCCTACTACCTTCCCCTAATACCTAGTCCTTAATACCTAGCCCCTAATACCTTCCCCTAATACCTAGCCCCTAATACCTAGCCCCTAATACCTAGCCCCTAATACCTTACCCTAACACCGTCCCCTAATACCTAGCCCCTAATATTTTCCCCTAATATTTTCCCCTAATACATAGCCCCTAATACCTTCCCCTAATACCTTCCCCTAATGCCTAACCCCTAATACCTTCCACTAATATCTAGGCCATAAAACCTTCCCCTAATACCTAGTCCCTAATACCTTCCCCTAATACATTGCCCCTAACACCTTCCCCTAATACCTAGCCCCTAATACTTTCCCCTAATATTTTCCCATAATACATAGCCCCTAATAGCTTCCCCTAATATCAAGGCCATAATACCTTCCCCTAATACCTAGCCCCTAATACATTGCCCCTAACACCGTCCCTTAATACCTAGCCCCTATAACTTTCCCCTAATACATAGCCCCTAATATCTTCCCTAATACCTAGCCCCTACTACCTTCCCCTAATACCTAGTCCTTAATACCTAGCCCCTAATACATTCCCCTAATACCTAGCCCCTAATACCTTACCCTAACACCTATCCCCTAATACCTAGCCCCTAATACTTTCCCCTAATATTTTCCCCTAATATTTCCCCTAATACATAGCCCCTAATACCTAGCCCTTATTACCTTCCCCTAATACCTAGCCCTTATTACCTTCCCCTAATACCTAGCCACTAATACCTAGCCCCTAATACCTATCCCCTAATACCTAGCCCTTATTACCTTCCCCTAATACCTAGTCCCTAATCACTTCCCCTAATACATTGCCCCTAACACCTTCCCCTAATACCTAGCCCCTAATACTTTCCGCCAATATTTTCCCATAATACATAGCCCCTAATAGCTTCCCCTAATATCAAAGCCATAATACCTTCCCCTAATACATTGCCCCTAACACCGTCCCGGCAGCGTAGCCTAGTGGTTAGAGCGTTGGACTAATAACCGGAAGGTTGCGAGTTCAAACCCCCGAGCTGACAAGGTACAAATCTGTCGTTCTGCCCCTGAACAGTTCCCAGGCCGTCATTGAAAATAAGAATATGTTCTTAACTGACTTGCCTGGTTAAATAAAGGTAAAATTAAAAATTTAAAATTAAAATAATACCTAGCCCCCATAACTTTCCCCTAATACATAGCCCCTAATACTTTCCGCTAATACATAGCCCCTAATACCTTCCCCTAATACCTAGTCCTTAATACCTAGCCCCTAATACCTAGCCCCTAACACCGTCCCCTAATACCTAGCCCCTAATACTTTACCCTAATATTTTCCCCTAATACATAGCCCCTAATACCTTCCCCTAATACCTTCCCCTAATGCCTAGCCCCTAATACCTTCCCCTAATGCCTAGCCCCTAATACCTAGTCCCTAATACCTTCCCCTAATGCCTAGCCCCTAATACCTTCCCCTAATACCTTCCCTTATTACCTTCCCCTAATAAGTAGCCCCTATTACCTTCCCTAATACTTATCCCCTAAAATCTAGCCCCTTTTACCTAGCCCCTAATGCTAGCCCCTAATACCTAGCCCCTATAAGTTTCCCCTAATACATAGCCCCTAATAGCTTCCCCTAATATCTAGGCCATTATACCTTCCCCTAATATCTTCCCCTAATACCTAGCCCCTACTACCTTCCCTAATACCTAGCCCCTAATACCTAGCCCCTAATACCTTCCCCTAATACCTAGCCCCTAATACCTAGCCCCTAATACCTAGCCCCTAATACCTTACCCTAACACCGTCCCCTAATACCTAGCCCCTAATATTTCCCCTAATACATAGCCCCTAATACCTTCCCCTAATACCTTCCCCTAATGCCTAACCCCTAATACCTTCCACTAATATCTAGGCCATAAAACCTTCCCCTAATACCTAGCCCTTATTACCTTCCCCTAATATCTAGCCCTTATTACCTTCCCCTAATACCTAGCCACTAATACCTAGCCCCTAATACCTATCCCCTAATACCTAGCCCTTATTACCTTCCCCTAATAAGTAGCCCCTAATACCTATCCCCTAATACCTAGCCCTTATTACCTTCCCCTAATACCTAGCCCTTATTACCTTCCTCTAATACCTAGCCCTTATTACCTTCCCCGAATACATAGCCCCTAATACCTATCCACTAATACCTAGCCCCTAATACCTAGCCCCTAATACCTAGCCCCTAATACCTAGCCACTAATACCTAGCCACGAATACCTAGCCCCTAACACCTAGCCCCTAATACCTTACCCTAACACCGTCCCCTAATACCTAGCCCCTAATACTTTACCCTAATATTTTCCCCTAATACATAGCCCCTAATACCTTCCCCTAATACCTTCCCCTAATACCTTCCCCTAATGCCTAACCCCTAATACCTTCCACTAATATCTAGGCCATAAAACCTTCCCCTAATACCTAGCCCTTATTACCTTCCCCTAATATCTAGCCCTTATTACCTTCCCCTAATACCTAGCCACTAATACCTAGCCCCTAATACCTATCCCCTAATACCTAGCCCTTATTACCTTCCCCTAATAAGTAGCCCCTAATACCTATCCCCTAATACCTAGCCCTTATTACCTTCCCCTAATACCTAGCCCTTATTACCTTCCTCTAATACCTAGCCCTTATTACCTTCCCCGAATACATAGCCCCTAATACCTATCCACTAATACCTAGCCCCTAATACCTAGCCCCTAATACCTAGCCCCTAATACCTAGCCACTAATACCTAGCCACGAATACCTAGCCCCTAACACCTAGCCCCTAATACCTTACCCTAACACCGTCCCCTAATGCCTAGCCCCTAATACCTTCCCCTAATGCCTAGCCCCTAATACCTAGTCCCTAATACCTTCCCCTAATGCCTAGCCCCTAATACCTTCCCCTAATACCTTCCCTTATTACCTTCCCCTAATAAGTAGCCCCTATTACCTTCCCTAATACTTATCCCCTAAAATCTAGCCCCTTTGACCTAGCCCCTAATGCTAGCCCCTAAAACCTAGCTCCTATTACCTAGCCCCTAATACATTCCCCTAATACCTAGTCCCTAATACCCAGCCCCTAATATCTAGGCCATGATACCATCCCCTAATATCTTCCCTAATACCTAGCCCCTACTACCTAGCTCCTAATACCTTGCTCCTAATACCTAGTCCCTAACACCTTCCCCTAATATTTTCCCATAATACATAGCCCCTAATAGCTTCCCCTAATATCTAGGCCATAATACCTTCCCCTAATACCTAGCCCCTAATACATTGCACCTAACACCGTCCCTTAATACCTAGCCCCTATAATTTCCCCCTAATACATAGCCCCTAATAGCTTCCCTTAATATCTAGCCCCTACTACCTAGCCCCTACTACCATCCCCTAATACCTAGTCCTTAATACCTAGTCCCTAATACCTTCCCCTAATACCTATCCCCTAATACCTTACCCTAACACCTTCCCCTAATATCTAGGCCATAATACCTTCCCCTAATATCTAGGCCATTTTACCTTTGCTTAATACCTTACCCTAACACCGTCCCCTAATACCTAGCCCCTAATACTTTCCCCTAATATTTTCACGTAATACATAGCCCCTAATACCTTCCCCTAATACCTTCCCCTAATATCTAGGCCATAATACCTTCCCTTAATACCTTCCCCTAATACCTAGCCCCTAATACATTGCCGATAACACCGTCCCTTAATACCTAGCCCCTATAACTTTCCCCTAATATTTTCCCATAATACATAGCCCCTAATAGCTTCCCCTAATATCTAGGCCATAATACCTTCCCCTAATATCTTCCCCTCATGCCTAGCCCCTAATACCTTCCTCTAATATCTAGGCCATAATACCTTCCCCTAATATCTAGGCCATTTTACCTTCCCTTAATACCTTCCCCTAATACCTTCCCCTAATGCCTAGCCCCTAATACCTTCCCCTAATGCCTAGCCCTAATACCTTCCACTATTACCTTCCCCTAATACCTAGTGCCTAATACCTTCCCCTAATGCCTAGCCCCTAATACCTTCCCCTAATACCTTCCCTTATTACCTTCCCCTAATACCTAGCCCTTATTACCTTCCCCTAATAAGTAGCCCCTAATACCTATCCCCTAATACCTAGCCCTTATTACCATCCCCTAATCCCTAGCCCTTATTACCTTCCCCTAACACCTAGCCCCTAATACCTATCCCCTAATACCTAGCCCTTATTACCTTCCTGTAACGGCGTTCGTCTGTTGTAAGAAGAGAGTCGGACCGAAATGCAGCGTGTAGGTTACTCATGACTTTAATGAACAGAATCGCGGTACATGAAATAACTGAAATACTAAATACAAAAACAACAGAACGGAACGTGAAACTTATTACAGCCTTTCTGGTGACTACAACACAGAGACAGGAACAAACACCCACAAAATACAAAGCGAACTCAGGCTACCTAAATACGGTTCCCAATCCGAGACAACGAGAATCACCTGACTCCAATTGAGAACCGCCTCAGGCAGCCAAGCCTAACTAGACACACCCCTAATCATACACAATCCCAATGCTAATAAAACCCCAATACGAAACACTACATATAAACCCATGTCACACCCTGGCCTACCCAAAATATATAACGAAAAACACAAAATACAATGACCAAGGCGTGACAGAACCTCCCCCCTAAGGTGCGGACTCCCGGACGCACCTCAAGAGCATAGGGAGGGTCCGGGTGGGCGTCTGTCCATGGTGGCGGTTCTGGCTCGGGACGTGGACCCCACTTCATTAATGTCCTATTTCCTCCCCTTCGCGTCCTGGGATAATCCACCTTCCCCGCCGACCATGGCCTAATAGTCCTCACCCAGATCCCCACATAACTGAGGAGCAGCTCGGGACTGAGGGGCAGCCCGGGACTGAGGGGAAGCCCGGTACTGAGGGGCAGCCCGGTACTGAGGGGCAGCCCGGGACTGAGGGGAATCCCGGTACTGAGGGGAAGCCCGGTACTGAGGGGAAGCCCGGTACTGAGGGGAAGCCCGGTACTGAGGGGAAGCCCGGTACTGAGGGGAAGCCCAGTACTGAGAGGAAGCCCAGTACTGAGAGGAAGCCCAGTAATGAGAGGAAGCTCAGGCAGGTAGTAGGCTCCGGTAAATCCTGGCTGGCTGGCGGAACTGGAAGATTCAGGTTGACAAGCAGATCTGGAAGAGACTGGTTGTCTGGCGGCGCTGGGCTGACTGGCGGCACTGGCGGCGCTGGGCAGACTGGCGGTACTGGCGGCGCTGGGCAGACTGGGAGCACTGGCGGCGCTGGGCAGACTGGGAGCACTGGCGGCGCTGGGCAGACGGGAGACTCCGGCAGCGCAGGAGAGGAGAAAGGCTCTGGCTGCGCTAAACAGGCGGGAGACTCCGACAGCGCAGGAGAGGAGAAAAGCGCTGGCTGCGCTGAACAGGCGAGGCGCACTGAAGGCCTGGTGCGTGGTGCTGGAACTGGTGGTACTGGATCGAGGACACGCACAGGAAGCCTGGTGCGGGGAGCTGCTACCGGAGGACTGGTGTGTAGAGGTGGCTCTGGATAGACCGGACCGTGCAGGCGCACTGGAGCTCTTGAGCACCGAGCCTGCCCAAGCTTACCTGGCTCGATGCCCACTCTAGCCCGGCTAATAGGAATGGCTGGTATGTGCCGCACCTGGCTCTGCACCCGCACTGGAAACACTGTGCACTCCATAGCATAACACGGTGCCTGCCTGGTCTCTCTAGCCCAACGGTGAGCACAGGGAGTATGCACAGGTCTCCTACCTGGCATAACTATTCTCCCTTCTAGCCCCCTCCCAATAATTTTTTGGGGTTGCTTTTCCGGCTTCCAACCGCGTCGCCGTGCTGCCTCCTCATACCAGCGCCTCTCCGCTTTAGCCGCATCTATTTCTTCCTTGGGACGGCGATATTCTCCCGGCTGCACCCAGGGTCCTTTTCCGTCTAATATCATCTCCCAAGACCAGAAGTCCTTATATTGCTGCTCCTCACTATTAACAGGGAAATTAGGCTCAGGTCTGACTCCTGACTCAGCCATACTCTCCCTGAGCCCCTCCCCAATCATTTTTTTTGGGGTGACTTTCGGTTTTCGCTCTGCGCCGCCGTGCTTTCCTTTTCAAATCCATTCGCCTATAGCCCTCTTCGCATTGCTGCAGGGAATCCCAGGCGGGCTCCTGCACTCTCTCTGGGTCGGCCGACCACCTGTCAATTTCTTCCCACGTCGTATACTCCATGCCTCTACCTTCCATAACGTCCTCCTTACGCTCCTGAAGCTGTCTACGTCGTTGCCAGTTTACACGCTGCTCGGTCCGTGAGAGGTGGGTGTTTCTGTAACGCCGTTTGTCTGTTGTAAGAAGAGAGTCGGACCGAAATGCAGCATGTAGGTTACTCATGACTTTAATGAACAGAATCGCGGTACATGAAATAACTGAAATACTAAATACAAAAACAACAGAACGGAACGTGAAACTTATTACAGCCTATCTGGTGACTACAACACAGAGACAGGAACAAACACCCACAAAATACAAAGCGAACTCAGGCTACCTAAATACGATTCCCAATCCGAGACAACGAGAATCACCTGACTCCAATTGAGAACCGCCTCAGGCAGCCAAGCCTAACTAGACACACCCCTAATCATACACAATCACAATGCTAATAAAACCGCAATACGAAACACTACATATAAACCCATGTCACACCCTGGCCTACCCAAAATATATAACGAAAAACACAAAATACAATGACCAAGGGGTGACACTTCCTCTAATACCTAGCCCTTATTACCTTCCCCTAATACCTAGCCCTTATTACCTTCCCCTAATACCTAGCCCTTATTACCTTCCCCTAATACCTAGCCCTTATTACCTTCCCCGAATACCTAGCCCCTAATACCAATCCACTAATACCTAGCCCCTAATACCTATCCACTAAGACCTAGCCCTTATTACCTTCCTCTAATACCTAGCCCTTATTACCTTCCCCTAATACCTAGCCCTTATTACCTTCCCCTAATACCTAGCCACTAATACCTAGCCCCTAATACCTAGCCACTAATACCTAGCCCCTAATACCTTCCCCTAATACCAAGCCACTAATACCTAGCCATGAATACCTAGCCACTAATACCTAGCCCCTAATACCTAGCCACTAACACCTAGCCCCTATTACCTTCCCTAATACTTCCCCTAAAATCTAGCCCCTTTTACCTAGCCCCTAATGCTAGCCCCTAAAACCTAGCTCCTATTACCTAGCCCCTAATACCTTCCCCTTATACCTAGTCCCTAATACCTAGCCCCAAATACCTTCCCCTAATATTTTGCCCCTAACACTGTCCCCTAATACCTAGCCCCTAATATCTAGGCCATGATACCATCCCCTAATATCTTCCCTAATACCTAGCCCCTACTACCTAGCTCCTAATACCTTGCTCCTAATACCTAGTCCCTAATACCTTCCCCTAATACATTGCCCCTAACACCTTCCCCTAATACCTAGCCCCTAATACTTTCCCATAATACATAGTCCCTAATAGCTTCCCCTAATATCTAGGCCATAATACCTTCCCCTAATACCTAGCCCCTAATACATTGGCCCTAACACCGTCCCTTAATACCTAGCCCCTATAATTTCCCCCTAATACATAGCCCCTAATAGCTTCCCCTAATACCTAGCCCCTACTACCTAGCCCCTACTACCTTCCCCTAATACCTAGTCCTTAATACCTAGCCCCAAATACCTTCCCCTAATACTTAGTCCTTAATACCTAGCCCCTAATACCTTCCCCTAATACCTATCCCCTAATACCTTACCTTAACACCATCCCCTAATACCTAGCCCCTAATACTTTCCCCTAATATTTTCCCCTAATACATAGCCCCTAATACCTTCCCCTAAGGCCTAGCCCCTAATACCTTCCCCTAATATCTAGGCCATAATACCTTCCCTTAATACCTTCCCCTAATACCTAGCCCCTAATACATTGCCCCTAACACTGTCCCTTAATACCTAGCCCCTATAACTTTCCCCTAATATTTTCCATAATACATAGCCCCTAATAGCTTCCCCTAATATCTAGGCCATAATACCTTCCCCTAATATCTAGCCCCTAATACATTGCCCCTAACACCGTCCCTTAATACCTAGCCCCTATAACTTTCCCCTAATACATAGCCCCTAATAGCTTCCCCTAATTTCTAGGCCATAATACCTTCCCCTAATACCTTCCCTTATTACCTTCCCCTAATACCTAGTCCTTAATACCTAGCCCCTAATACCTTCCCCTAAAACCTAGTCCCTAATACCTTCCCCTAATGCCTAGCCCCTAATACCTTCCCCTAATACCTTCCCTTAATACCTTCCCCTAATACCTAGCCCTTATTACCTTCCCCTAATAAGTAGCCCCTAATACCTTCCCTTAATACCTTCCCCTAATACCTAGCCCCTAATACATTGCCCTTATTACCTTCCCCTAATACCTAGCGCTTATTACCTTCCCCTAATACCTAGCCCTTATTACCTTCCCCGAATACCTAGCCCCTAATACCTATCCACTAATACCTAGCCCCTAATACCTATCCACTAATACCTAGCCCTTATTACCATCATCTAATACCTAGCCCTTATTACCTTCCCCTAATACCTAGCCCTTATTACCTTCCCCTAATAGCTAGCCACTAATACCTAGCCACTAATACCTAGCCCCTAATACCTTCCCCTAATACCTAGCCACGAATACCTAGCCACGAATACCTAGCCACGAATACCTAGCCACGAATACCTAGCCACTAATACCTAGCCACTAATACCTAGCCACTAATACCTAGCCCCTAACACCTAGCCCCTTTTACCTTCCCTAATACTTATCCCCTAAATTCTAGCCCCTTTCACCTAGCCCCTAATGCTAGCCCCTAAAACCTATCTCCTATTACCTAGCCCCCTAATACCTTCCCATAATACCTAGTCCCTAATACCTAGCCCCAAATACCTTCCCCTAATATATTGCCCCTAACACTGTCCCCTAATACCTAGCCCCTAATATCTAGGCCATGATACCATCCCCTCATATCTTCCCTAATACCTAGCCCCTAGTACCTAGCCCCTAGTACCTAGCCCCTAATACCTTCCCCTAATACATTGCCCCTAACACCTTCCCCTAATACCTAGTCCCTAATACCTTCCCCTAATACCTTCCCCTAATACCTTCCTCTAATACCTTCCCCTATTACCTTCCCCTAATACCTTCCCCTATTACCTTCCCCTAATACCTAGCCCCTACTACTTTCCCCTAATATTTTCCCCTGATACATAACCCCTAATGATTAACCCCTAATTCCTTCCCCTAATACCTAGCCCCTAATACCTAATAGATTGGATGGGCTATTTACAAATTAGTTGTATACAGCTGCAGCGATCGGTAAGCTTATCAGATTGCTGATGCTTAAAGTTAGTGAGCGAGATATAAGTCTCCAACTTCAGCTATTTTTGCAATTCGTTCCAGTCATTGGCAGCAGAGAACTGGAAGGAAAGGCGGCCAAAGAGATGTTGGCTTTGGGGATGACCAGTAAGATATACCTGCTGGAGCGCGTGCTACGAGTGGGTGTTATGGTGACCAGTGAGCTGAGATAAGGCAGAGCTTTACCTAGCAAAGACTTATAGATGACCTTGAGCCAGTTGGTCTGGTGACGAATGTGAAGCGAGGGCCAGCCGACGACAGCATACAGGTCGCAGTGGTGGGTGGTATATGGGGCTTTGGTGATAAAACGGATGCACTGTGATAGACTGCATCCAGTTTGCTGAGTATAGTGTTGGAAGCTATTTTGTAAATGGCATCCCCGAAGTCGAGGATCGGTAGGATAATCAGTTTTACGAGGGTATGTTTGGCAGCGTAAGTGAAGGAGGCTTTATTGCAAAATAGAAATCCGATTCTACATTTAATTTTGGATTGGAGATGTTTAATATGAGTCGGGAAGGAGAGTTTACAGTCTAGCCAGACATTTAGGTATTTGTAGTTGCCCACATATTCTAAGTCAGAACCGTCCAGAGTAGTGATGCTAGCGGGTGCGGGCAGCGATTGGTGGAAAAGCATGCATTTAATTTTACTAGCGTTTAAGTGCAGGTGGAGTCCAAGGAAGGAGTGTTGAATGGCATTGAAGCACGTTTGGAGGTTTGTTAACACAGTGTCCAAAGAAGGGCCAGATGTATACAGAATGGTGTCGTCTGTGTGGAGGTGGATCAGGGTATCACCCGCAGCAAGAGCGACTTCATTGATATATACAGAGAAAAGAGTCAGCCCAAGAATATAACCCTGTGGTACCCCCATAGAGACTGCCAGAGGTCCGGACAACAGGCCCTCCGATTTAAAACACTGAACTTTATCTGAGAAGTAGTTGGTGAACCAGGCAAGACAGTCATTTGAGAAATCAATTCTGTTGAGTGCCGATATGAATACGATGATTGACAGAGTCGAAGGCCTTGGCCAGGTCGATGAAGACGGCTGCACAGTACTGTCTTTTATCGATGGCGGTTATGATATCATTTAGTACATTGAGCGTGGCTGAGGTGCACCCGTGACCAGCTCGGAAACCAGATTGCACAGCGGAGAAAGTACGGTGGGATTCGAAATGCTCAGTGATCTGTTTGTTAACTTGGCGTTCGAAGACTTTAGAAAGGCAGGGCAGAATGAATATAGGTCTGTAACAGTTTGGGTCTAGAGTGTCACCCCCTTTGAAGAGGGGGATGACTGTGGCAGCTTTCCAATCTTTAGGGATTTCGGACGATACGAAAGAGAGGTTGAACAGACTGGTGGGGGTTGCAACAATGGCGGCAGATCATTTTTAGAAAGAGTGGGTCCAGATTGTCTAGCCCAGCTGCTTTGTACTGGTCTAGGTTTTTCTGCTCTTTCAGAACATCTGCTATCTGGATTTGGGTGAAGGAGAAGCTGCCGAGGCTTGGGCAAGTAGCTGCGGGGGGTATGGAGCTGTTGGTCAGGGTTGGGGTAGCAAGGAGGAAAGCATGGCCAGCCATAGAGAAATGCTTATTGAAATTCTCGATTATCATGGATTTATCGGTGGTAACGATGTTTCCTAGCCTCAGTGCAATGGACAGCTGGAAGGAGGTGCTCTTATTCTCCATGGACTTTACAGTGTACCACAACGTTTTGGAGTTAGAGCTACAGGTGTAACGGCATTCTTCCTCCTCTTCTGAGGAGAAGTAGCGAGAAGGATCGGAGGACCAATGCGCAACGTGGTAAGTGTCCATAATGTTTATTTAAAGACATAAACTGAACACTACAAAACAATAAACGTGAAACGAACGAAAACGAAACAGTACCATGTGGCAACAAACACTCACACGGAAAACAAACACCCACAACTCAAAAGTGAAACCCAGGCTACCTAAGTATGATTCTCAATCAGAGACAACTAATGACACCTGCCTCTGATTGAGAACCATACTAGGCTGAACTCAAAACCCCAACATAGAAAAACACACATAGACTGCCCACCCCAACTCACGCCCTGACCATACTAAATAAAAACAAAACAAAAGAAATAAAGGTCAGAACGTGACAACAGGATGCATTTAACAGTGATGAGGGGTGGTCGTTTGACCACAGACTCGTAGCGAATTCAGTCAATGAGGCAGTGATCGCCTCATTGCCTGATCCTGATTGAAAACAGCAGAGGTGTATTTGGACGAGAATTTGGTCAGGATATTATCTATGAGGGTGCCCATGTTTACAGATTTAGGGTTGTACCTGGTGGGTTCCTTGATCATTCGTGTGAGATTGAGGGCATCTAGCTTAGATTGTAGGACTGCCAGGGTGTAAGGCATATCCCAGTTTATGTCACCTAACAGAACGAACTCTGAAGATAGATGCGGGGGCAATAAATTCACATATGGTGTCCAGGGCACAGCTGGGAGCTGAGGAGGGGTCTATAACAGGCGGCAACAGTGAGATAAATATTAAATATTAAATATTTAAAATTAGAAGCCCCGAACTGTTTGGGCATAGACCTGGAAAGTATGACAGAACTTTGCAGGCTATCTCTGCAGTAGATTGCAACTCCTCCCCCTTTGGCAGTTCTATCTTGACGGAAAATGTTGTAGTTGGGGATGGAAATCTCCACATTTTTAGTGGCCTTCCTAAGCCAGGATTCAGACACGACAAGGACATCAGGGTTGGCGGAGTGTGTTAAAGCAGTTACTAAAACAAACTTAGGGAGAAGGCTTCTGATGTTAACATGCATGAAACCAAGGCTTTTATGGTTACAGACGTAAACAAATTAGAATGCCTGGGGACACACAGAGCCTGGGTTAACCTCCACATCACCCAAGGAAAAGAGGAGGAGTAGGATGAGGGTACGGCTAAAGGCTATCAAAACTGGTCGTCTAGTGCATTGGGGACCGAGAATAAAAGGAGCAGATTTCTGGGCGTGATGGGATAGATTCAGGGCATAATGTACAGACAAGGGTATGGTAGGGTGCGGGTACAGTGGAGGTAAACCTAGGCATTTAGTGATGATAAGAGAGGTTGCATCTCAGGACGTACTAGTTGTGCTAGTTGAGGTCACAGCATGTGTGGGAGGTGGGACAAAAGAGGTATCTGAGGCATGTTGAGTGGGAATAGGGGCTCCGCAGTGAACTAAAACAATGATAACTATCCTAAACAACAGTACACGTGGCATTTTGACATTAGAGAGAGACATAAAGCGAGGCATAAAGCAATCATAGGTGTTGATTGGGAGAGATAGCTAAGACCACAATGGGTAGGAAAACAACAACAACAACAGGTAAAATGGCGATGAATGGGCAGAGCGGGTCAGCTAACTACACTCAGGGCCTGAGTTCGAGGCTGGGGCCGACAGATAAACAACATAAACAAAATGGAGTACCGTGATTAATGAACATTCCAGCAGGCATCAGCTATGTAGCCAATTGATCATAGGGTCCAGTGAACAGCAATAGATGAAACATGGAAGCCGCTAGGTATTCATTACTACGCTAGCAAGCGGGAGACACAGAGATTTAAAAAATGATAGCAGGCCGGGGCTAGTAGAAGCGTCTGCTCCGACGTCCGGCAAAGGCCGGTTGAAGGCACGACAGATGGAATTACGTCAGCAGACCAGTCGTGATGGAATGGTGGGACTCCGTGTCGACAATGGGTCCAGGCCAGTTGGCAAAAGAGGTATTGTAGCCGGAGTAATTTTGTTTGCTACCCGGGAGATGCGTCTGGCTCGCGGCTAACTGGTGCTAGCTTTGGGACAAGGGTGTTAGCCACTATAGCCACTCGGTAGCAGCTAGCGATGATCCGATGCAAAGGTCCAGAGCTTACGGCAAGAATCCAGTGGTGTAGTGGATTCTAGTCGTGTTAGTGAAGAGTCCGGGAGGCATCAGCTGTGTAGCCGAGTGAACATAGGGTCCACTGAGCAGGCCGGGAGATGGGCCTGGCCCAAAGCTAGCTTCGGGGCTGGGACACTAGGTGGCAGCTAGCTAGCTGCGATGATCAGGAGTAATGGTCCAGGGCTTACGGCAGGAATCCGGTGTTGTAGTGGAGAAAAACAGTTCGATATGCTCAGGGTTGATAACCCGCTGTGCAGACTGTCAGGCTGGCAAGTATTATCCAGGCTAAATGCGTCTGGTGTCTGTGCTAAGGGTAAAGGCCGCTAGCAGTGGCTAAAAATGACAAAATAGCTTGTAGCTAAGCTGGTTAGCTTCTGATGGCTAGCTTCTGATGAAGGTTCTGGCTATAATGTTTAAAAATCCGTATCGCAGATCCGTATCGCATTGGGTGAGGCGGGTTGCCGGAAGGAATATTTAATTTAAAAAATGGAAAAAGAGATAGAAATATATACAAAAAAAGACGAAAAATAAATAAATTGACAAGGGAGACCGACCAACAACATCTGCACTGCTACGCCATATTGGAAACCACCGAGCCCCTAATACCTAAGCCCTAATACCTTCCCCTAATACATTGCCCCTAATACCTAGCCTCTAATACCTAGCACCTAATACTTTCCCCTAATATTTTCCCCAAATACATAGCACCTAATACCTTCCACTAATACCCTTCCCTAATGCCTAGCCCCTAATACCTTCTCCCCAACATCTAGGCCCTAATACCTATGCTCTAATACCTAGCCCTTAATACCTTCCTCTAAGACCTTCCTCTAATACCTTCCCCTAATACATTCTCCTAATACCTAGCCCATAATTCTTTCTACTAATACCTAGCCCTAAATATCTTCCCCTAATACCTAGCCCCTAATACCTAGCCCTTAATATCTTCCCCTAATACCTAGCCCCTAATACCTAGCCCCTAATACCTAGGCCCTAATACCTCCCCCTAATACCTTCCCCTAATACCTAGCACCTAATTAATTCCCCTAATACCTAGCCCCTAATACTTTGCCCCTGATTCCTTCCCCTAATACCTATCCAATTATACCTTGCCCCTAATGCCTTCCCCTTATACATAGCCCCTAATACCTTCCCCTAATACCTAGCCTGAAATACCTTCCCCTAATACCTAACCCTTTATACCTAGCACCTCATACCAAACCAGGTAGATCTGAAAGATTGGCTCATTATTCCCTTTTTCTCAAATGTTAGAGACTAGTCTACCATATTTAGTCACCCAACAGTTAATAAGTAAGATGCTGAATTGCAAACCAACTTCTGTTGCACATGTAACAAACTTAATCAATGTACTATCTTATGCAATACAAAACACAACTGCTTATGAAATTCAAACAGGAAACATCACTTTACATGATGCAAAAGACAAACTTGCTGACAAACTAGCCAAACACACATCTGAATTAAAGTTGATCCTGTTGTCCATCATCCTCTGTTGTATGATAGTAAATGAGTTAGTAGATGGTTCTGCGAAAGCTTTCGTTCTTCTCAACAGGAACAGAACAGCAGTGGTGTTCAGGTGCAAACCTGTGGTGAGTCGGCTTTTGCTATACTTTGTGCAGTAGGGTATGTTACCATAGTAACACCAAGAAGGGAACCCAGCAAAGGAGAGTGTCTATCTATATGTGTCCTGACCCATTTCGATTTTCATCCAGAAGTGTTTTGTGTTTTGTCTCGCTCACCTTGGCATTTTCCAACTAAGCCACGTCTCTCGTCTCCTCTCTTCTCTTCTTCGTCTGCCCCACCATTCACATTTAGAAGAGGCTTACAACCATGCAGATTCTCTCTCCTAGTCACCCCACATGTACATTTATCACAATCTGTAAGAACACAGTAAATGCTGGAATCTGTTAGTTGCTCAATTCAATATACTGCAACCACACTTCAATGGTAAGCGCTTTAGGCGATACCAAATGCTGTTAGAAACGTCAATTGAAAAGGTTTTGAGATATAAAAAATTTAGTTTTTAATTAAGGGTGTATTAATAGATTTTTCTAAAGTTTTTTTAATTACCCAACTCAATGCCTGAGGCATTTGGATTACAACTTTTATCTCGATGGATTCAGACTGCTCCGACTCAGAAGGCCATCTTGAATTAAAATGTCTGATACAGTCCGGAATCTAAGCACTTGTACAAATGTGTAACATATTGTACAAATTGGAATTTGTAACATGATCACAAATTGCAAAAAATATAAATAACAATAATATAAACTGAACACAAATATAAATGCAACATAAAACAATTTCAAAGATTTAGCTGAGTTACAGTTCATACAAGGAAATCAGTCAATTTAAATGAATGTATTAGGCCCTAATCTATGGATCTCACATGACTGGGAATACAGATATGCATCTGTTGGTTACAGATTCCTTTTTTTAAGTAGGGGTGTGGATCAGAAAACCAGTCAGTATCTGGTGTGACCAGAATTTGCCACATGGAATGCAACACATCTCCTTCGTATAGAGTTGATCAGATTATTGATTGTGAACTGTGGAATGTTGTCCCACTCTTCTTCGATGGCGAAGTTGCTGTATATTGGAGGGAACTGGAACATGCTGTCATACATGTCGATCCAGAGCATCCCAAACATGCTCAATGGGTGACATGTCTGGAGAGTATGAAGGCCATGGAAGAACTGGGATGGTTTTAGCTTCCAGGTATTGTGTACAGAATGTGGCCGTGCATTTCCATGCTGAAACATGAGGTGATGGATTAATGGCACGACAGTGGGCCTCAGGATTTTGTCACGGTGTCTCTGTGCATTCAAATTGCCATCAATAAAATGCAATTGTGTTCATTGTCTGTATATGCCTACCCATACCATAATCGCACTGCCATCTTGAGGCACTCTGTTCACAAAGTTGGCATCAGCAAACCTCGAACCCAAACGACGCCATACATCCTGTCTGCCATTTGCACGGTACAGTTGATTGTCGACTACAGGAAAATATTTAGGAATACAGGAAAAGGAGGACAGAGTATGCCTCCATTCCCATCGACGGGGCTGTAGTGGAGCAGGTTGAGAGCTTCAAGTTCCTTGGCGTCCACATCACCAACAAACTAACATGGTCCAAGCACACCAAGACAGTTGTGAAGAGGGCACAACAAAACCTATTCCCCCTCAGGAGACTGAAAAGATTTGGCATGGGTCCTCAGTTCCTCAAAAGGTTTTACAGGTGCACCATCGAGAGCATCTTGACGGGTTGCATCACTGCCTGGTATGGCAACTGCTAGGCCTCCTGCCATCCAGGACCTCTATACCAGGCGGTGTCAGAGGAAGACCTTAAAAATTGTCAAAGATTCCAGCCACCCTAGTCATAGACTGTTCTGTCTGCTACCGCATGGCAAGCGGTACCGGAGAGCCAAGTCCAGGTCCAAGAGGCTTCTAACAGCTTCTATCCCCAAAGCCATAAGACTCTTGAACAGCTAATCAAATGGCTTGCATTTGCATTACTCCCCCCCCCCCCTTCTACGCTGCTGCTACTCTCTGTTATTATCTATGACTAGTCACTTTAATAACTCTGGATACATATTACCTCAATTACCTCAACATCGGTGCCCCGGCACATTGACTCTGTCCCGGGACCACCTGTACTGTATATTGCCTCGCTATTGATATTTACTGTTTCTCTTTAATGATTTGTTATTCTTCTCTCTTATTTTTTATGTTGGTATTTTCTTAAAACTGCATTGTTGGTTAAGGACTTGTAAAGTAAGCATTTCACTGTAAGGTATACATACACCTGTTGTATTTGGCACGTGACAAATACACTTTGATTTTTGATTCATCCTTAAAGAGCACACTTATCTAGCATGCCAGGGGCCATCGAAGGTGAGCGTTTGCCCACTAAAGTCGGTTATAACGCCAAACTGCATTCAGGTCAAGACCCTGGTGAGGACGACGAGCATGCAGATGAGCTTCCTTGAGAAGGTTTCTGACAGTTTATGCAGAAATGATTTGGTTGTGGAAACCCACAGTTCATCAGCTGTCTGGGTGGCTGGTCACAGGCAATCCTGCAGGTGAAGAAGGCAGATGTGGGCTGGTCCCGGGCTGGTGTGGTTACACGTGATCTGCAATTGTGAGGCTGGTTGGACGTACTGCCAAATTCTCTAAAATTACATTGGTAGAGAAATTAACATTAAATTCACTTGCAACAGCTCTGGTGGACATTCCTGCAGCCAGCATGCCAATTGCACACTCTCTCAACATTTGAGACATCTGTGGCATTGTTTTCTGTAACAAAACTGCACATTTTAGAGCAGTGTTTTATTGTCCCCAGCACAAGGTGCACCTGTGTAATGATCATGCTGTTTAATCAGCTTC
Organism: Oncorhynchus gorbuscha; assembly: GCF_021184085.1. Lineage (NCBI taxonomy): Eukaryota > Metazoa > Chordata > Actinopteri > Salmoniformes > Salmonidae > Oncorhynchus > Oncorhynchus gorbuscha. The sequence continues at coordinate 75,581,186 of NC_060185.1, forward strand.
TTGATATGCCACATCTGTTAGGTGGATGGATTATCTTGGCAAATGAGAAATGCTCACTAACAGGGATGTAACTAAATTTGTGAACCAAATTTGAGAGAAATACGATTTTTGTGCGAATGGAAAATTTCTGTTATATTTTATTTCAGTTGATGAAACATGGAACCAACACTTTATATGTTGCGTTTATATTTGTGTTCAGTCTATACTGTATATATACAGTACCAGTCAAAAGTTTGGACACACCTGCTCATACAATATGTATCTTTTTCAAGGCACACTTAACCAGCATGGCTACCACAGCATTCTGCAGTGATATCTCATCCCATCATTTGTTTTCAAAAGGACAATGGCCCAAACACACCTCCAGCCTGTTTAAGGACTATTTGACCAAGAAGGAGAGTGATGGAGTGCTGCTAAAATGTGCATGTAGAACACAATTGTGCACAATTTTCAGGGACCCGTTTTGGCTTGTGAGCACAACTTTCAAAACTACTGGCTGAAATTATACAAGACCTTTGGAGCATCAGTACATTAATTAATCCATCTCGGGCAATGAATGTTATATTCATGTTATATTCAGTTGTTATGGTGGATGATAGTGGGTCTGTCTGCCTGGAGTGCCGGCCTGCTTGTTTGTCTATTTCTCTGTCTGTCTCTGTATTTGGTATGTTGTTGATATAGCTGGAGTCAATTGAAGAAGTAAAATCTCTGGCTTTTCAATGCATCTCTGGGAAGCAGAGGGGAAGCAAGTCATCTGAAAGTATTCAGTGCAGTGAACGGTGTATACTTGATTATACTGAGTATTCAAGGGGGCCATAAACTTCATAGTCTTGATGAGGAATCATTATATAGGATGTTGACATTTTGGTGAACTTGAATGGTAAATAACAATAGGCCATTCAGATATGGGCTTGTTGAAATACATATGGGCTTATTGAAATACATATGGGCTTGCTGAAATACATATGGGCTTGTTGAAATACATATGGACTTGTTGAAATACATATGGGCTTGCTGAAATACATATGGGCTTGTTGAAATACATATGGGCTTGTTGAAATACATATGGGCTTGTTGAAATACATATATTGAAATACATATGGGCTTGTTGATTGAAATACATATGGGCTTGCTGAAATACAAATACATATGGGCATATGTTGAAATACATATGGGCTATGGGCTTGTTGAAATACATGAAATACATATGGGTTGAAATACTTGGGCTTGTTGAAATACATATGGAAATACTTGGGCTTGAAATACATATGGGCTTGTTGAAATACATGGAAAATACATATGGGCTTGTTGAAATACATATGGGCTTGTTGAAATACATATGGGCTTGTTGAAATACATATGGGCTTGCTGAAATACATATGGGCTTGCTGAAATACATATGAGCTTGTTGAAATACATATGAGCTTGTTGAAATACATATGAGCTTGTTGAAATACATATGGAAATACATATGGACTTGTTGAAATACATATGGACTTGTTGAAATACATATGGACTTGTTGAAATACATATGGACTTGTTGAAATACATATGGGCTTGTTGAAATTCTGCGCAGGTTGAGCATTATTGATCTGATAGCAATCTAATCAATATAACATCATTGCACACAGGTCTGCATGTCAAACTGACAGTTTCGTAGACACAGAAGAAGTTACCCATTTCGTCTGGATTGCTGTTGTAGTAGTAGGCTATGTAGTTGGTGTCATCCACAGTGACATGAAATATGCCGTTTTCTTTTTCACATATTCAATCTAATGTGGGTTACTCAGTGATCATATTTGCTTACTATGTCAAGATATGTATTTGCAGTTTAGGTTTAACATCTCTTGAGGTTACATTGTCAATTATGTAAATTTGTTGGTTGTGTCAGTGTTACAATTATTGACTTAACTGCTCTAAATCAGACATGGCTTTAAGGGCTTGAAATACTGCACAGATAATACTCAATTATATATTAAAATCAAATTTTATTTGTCACATACACATGGTTAGCAGATGTTAATGCGAGTCTAGCGAAATGCTTGTGTTTCTAGTTCCGACCATGCAGTAATATCTAACAAGTAATCTAACCTAACAATTTCACAACAACTACCTTATACTGTACACACAAGTGTAAAGGAATGAATAAGAATATGTACATAAAAATATATGAATGACGATGGCCGAAAGGCATAGGCAAGATGCAGTAGATGGTATAGAGTACAGTATATACATATGAGATGAGTAATGTAGGGTATGTAAACATTATATAAAGTGGCATTGTTTAAAGTGGCTAGTGATACATTTATTACATCAATTTTTCATTATTAAAGTGGCTAGAGATGAGTCAGTATGTTGGCAGCAGCCACTCAATGTTAGTGATGGCTGTTTAACAGTCTGATGGCCTTGAGATAGAAGCTGTTTTTCAGTCTCTCGGTCCGCGCTTTGATGCACCTGTACTGACCTCGCCTTCTGGATGATAGTGGGGTGAATAGGCAGCAGCTCGGGTGGTTGTTGTCCTTGATTATCCTTTTGGCCTTCCTGTGACATCGGGTGGTGTAGGTGTCCTGGAAGGCAGGTAGTTTGCCCCTGGTGATGCGTTGTGCAGACCTCACTACCCTCTGGAGAGCCTTGTGAGGTTGTGGGCGGAACAGTTGCCGTACCAGGCGGTGATACAGCCCGACAGGATGCTCTCGATTGTGCATTTGTAAAAGTCTGTGAGTGTTTTTGGTGACAAGTCAAATTTCTTCAGGCCTCCTGAGGTTCACCACGCTGTCTGTGTGGGTGGACCATTTCAGTTTGTCCAAGATGTGTATGCAGAGGAACTTAAAACTTTCCACCTTCTCCACTACTGTCTCGTCGATGTGGATAAGGGGGTGCTCCCTCTGCTGTTTCCTGAAGTCCACGATCATCTTCTTTGATTTGTTGACATTGAGTGTGAGGTTATTTTCCTGATACCACACTCCGAGGGCCCTCACCTCCTCTCTGTAGGCTGTCTCATCATTGTCGGTAGTCAAGCCTACCACTATAGTCTCGTCTGCAAACTTGATGATTGAGTTGGAGGCTTGCATGGCCACGCAGTGATGGGTAAACAGGGAGTACAGGAGAGGGCTTAGAACGCACCCATGTGGGGCCCCAGTGTTGAAGATCAGGTGGGTAGATATGTTGTTTTCTACCCTCACCACCTGGGGGCGGCCCGTCAGGAAGTCCAGGACCCAGTTGCACAGGGCGGGGTCGAGATGAACAGCATTCTTACATAGGTATTCCTCTTGTCCAGATGGGTTATGGCAGTGTGCAGTATGATTGTGATTGCGTCGTCTGTGGACCTATTGGGGCGGTAAGCAAATTGGAGTGGGTCTAGGGTGTCAGGTAGGGTGGAGGTGATATGGTCCTTGACGAGTCTCTCAAAGCACTTCATGATGACGGAAGTGAATGCTACGGGGCGATGGTCATTTAGCTCAGTTACTTTGACTTTCTTGGGAACAGGAACAATGGTGGCCCTCTTGAAGCATGTGGGAACAGCAGACTGTGATAAGGATTGATTGAATATGTCCGTAAACACACCAGCCAGCTGGTCTGCACAGGCTCTGAGGACGCGGCTGGGGATTTCTCAGTGTATTGAGTGAATTGGCAGTAGAGTTATTTCCATGTTACTCTAAATAGAGTATATTACCGTTTGTAGAGTTAAATATAAACACTGAATAGAGTAGAAATAACTCTGAAAATTGACCTCTGCAACAAGAGTAATTTTTAATATTTTTAGACCGGGACCAAATGTTATCTTTTGTAGAGTATAATTGTATTCAATCTGAGTAAAATTTACTCAGTAAATGTACTGTGTGGTAACAAAAAAAGTTCCCAAAGCAAAAACTGTCTGATCGGAACTGGAGTCGACTCCAATACAAGGATAGAACCAGGAAACTACCCTTAGACTGGAACCATGCAGCCCTCAAACCCGTCCAATGACCATGCGCTCCCCCTCCCTCTCTCCTACCCTGCCTTCCAGTCCCCCCCCCCTTCCCCATCCTCACCTCCCCGCTATAGCAGCGAACTAGTCAGCCCAACGTGCAGAGTAGCTCAGCCTTGTATAGCGGCTGGTACCAGAGCGCTTTCAAGAGCATCGCACTCCATGTGCGTTGCGTAGATGTTGAAATTGCGCTGTGCAGCTTGTTACCGCGGCAAGAACTCAACATGTCGAACCCTCCCAACGACCCGTTCTATTCCTCCCCATTCGGACCCTTCTACAGAAGGCACTCGCCCTACATGGTCCAACCCGAGTATAGGATCTACGAGATGAACAAACGACTACAATCTCGTACAGAGGTGAGTTCTGCTCAGTGTAGGCTATGAACGGGGTTGTCCTGTTAATTAAAGGTGTTGGGATGCTTGTTTTGGGAGTAGAAATTGAAGTGTTGCGGTACAGGTTCTCGTGCTGTTCGGGTCGGCTCAGTAGTTTAACCTGGAAAGTGGTTATATTTGTAAATACAGATGTGTTAATGTCGCAGATGTGTCCAACCTTCCAAGTATGTCATATCCATGTTAGGTGTCGTTTTTTATTATCCTAAATTACATGAAGGACAGATCATTTGACGTAACATTTTCAAGGAGAACATGTTTTTATTTGGAAAGGGCTATAATGTAAAGTGACTGAGCAAGGAAATATGTTCAGTTCGGTGAGTTTTGGTTTCATATTTCACTGATATTGGAAGATTCCTACATTTTTTTTAAACAGTAGGCTAGAACACAAACACTTACTAAAAAGATCATTAGTAACAACAAAATGTATGTTTGTTATTTTAGTTGTCAGGTTGTCTTTATCAGTTGTCTTTATCAGTTCAATTAAAGTTCAATTAGGAAAAAATTTTTTTTTTAAACATGTTAGAATTATGTACTTGGCCATCAATCAGGTTTGTGCCACCTTGGATTTGGGTCACTTCAACTGAAGTATCAAATATTGAACATGACAGACTGATGGTTAAAGACATGGATTTAGAAGTAGTTGCTTTGATACATTTGTTTAAAAAGTCATACATGGGTATGTTTGCCAATTATAATGAACAATCACAGTAAAAGCATGCTGTTTTAGAATACAATTCAAGCTGAACAGTCCCCATGTCTACTTGTTATGGGTATGGCTGTCATGACTGGCATTGCTGCCCGTATGTTACGGTTCTAAATACTGGGTAACACTGAATTAGCATTATGCTAAATGATCAAGAATAAGACGTTCTGAGAAGACGTCAAGTTGCAAGGATTTGACAGGGGTTGGCTTTAAAGTCTGTTCGGCCATTTGGTGAATTGAAGAGAGAACCAAGAATCTACTGACTTGTCTTCGTATTTTAACTGCATTTAACTCGACCACTGGGAATTTTAATCGGAACCACAGTAAAGATTGTGATTGATAGATATTGGTATGTCTGTAAGAATGGTGATAGAAATTGTTTATATCTGTAAGAATGGTTGAACCACATTAAAGATTGTGATAGATATCGGTTAAATCTATAAAATGGTGATAGATATTGGTTATATCTGTGACAATGGTTGAAAGTAATGGAGCAAGTAATAATTGTGTAAGTACAACGTAAAACAATCAATTTGACTATTACAATTGAAATTAATTTTACTCAATTCACTCAGTGAGTTCAATGGTTATGCTTTACAGTGTAGATGTAGGCGTTCCTGTGTATAGGGGTGTTGCAACTTTAAGAAGACCAAGGCAATGTTGCAGAGATGCAATGGCACACCATTCATGAATTATTCAACAGGAGTGGTCCAAGCCCCAGTGGACTTTCACTCCTGTAGCCTACCTCAGATACCAAGCCTGCAACAACTCCCAGGAACATACCCTATACACCACCAATATATATATAACCAATATATTACTGTCATCATAGCCATCATTTCTGCCATAAAGGCATTAAATATAATTTTGTTTGCATTCATTTCCTTAATTTCTATGATGGATTGAATGGGGAAAGTCAGGGTAATGACAAAGTGTTCTACATGCAGGGAGATCAAAAATGGCCCAGATAATAATATTTTGGGGAACTGCATTTTGAATCTCTCAACCACCAACAACAAAAGAGGCAGTAACAATAGAGATTGTTTATGAAAACTAAAGGACTTTATTTGTGAGATTCATCTGAGTTGGTTATTATTTTTTAGCCTTGATTGTCATGTTTTATAAAATGGGCCATTAAATGAAAATAGCTCAATAGGACTTGTGTTTGCTTCCCAAATGACACCCTATTCCCTTCATAGTAGTGCACTATACAGGGAATATGGTGCCATTTGGGACTCAGCCCTGAATATGTGTCTTAGACTTGTTCTTTAATATTTCATCCGACATCACATCCTGCCAGCTGTTGTGGAAGCATTTCCTGTCTAGCTGATGATGTCCTAGTTGATCATTTAAAAAAAAAACATCAAGAATTGCTCAATTGGATGGATATAGTTTTTTTTGTTTGTCTTTTCAGAACAGTTATGTCATTTTCCTGTCAGAAATATTAGCGAGGATATGGCTGTTGAATCATGCCAAACACTATTCAGTAGAAGGACTATATGGCTTGTATAGGAACATGTCAGGTAGCCTACAATTCATCAGCCTTTTTACCTACCATCTTTTGTATTTAGAAAAGGTAAATAGATATGCAGTGATGCCAACCATTTTGAATATGTTCTCTACCAGACAGAAACCATTATGATGGGTGTGCCTATAGATTTGTTGATTGGTCTGTATTGATGTTTGTTGTTGAGTTACCATCCCCAGACACATGTCTGCTGGGATTCAGTTTTTACATTAAGTTGTTGTTGGCGGGCAACTAATATGAGTCACTAATGTCCATGCACTGCCCAGCTGATGAGAATAATTTGGCCCAGAGAACAGCATTTGCTGCAGCATTACTTTGAGTCTCGGCAGCAATGTTGAATCGTAGTGTCTTTGAACCTCAGTAGCATCTGTTTGACATTATGGAGCTGTTTTAGACTAGTAATAGTTGTGTTGTTTTTTCGGTAAACTATGCTATTTTGCTGGATGAAGATCTCATATGTTACTTATGTATGCATACTTTAAGGTTGTTGATGCAGTAAACATTGCGGTATGCTATATGATGAAGTTTATATAAACTATTAATCACCTGAAGTGATATCAAATTAAGTTCAGTTTCTCAAGCATGTTGCTGAGAAGTCAGCCTATTCAAAATGAACCTGTTAGATGACAATCCTCAGTACATCTTATTGTACAACATTTATGACTCTTAATAGATTCAGCCCAACTGTTAAATGCTGTTTATCGCTGTTATCATATTGGTGTTTTTCATCCCTGATATAATCCCATCAGGTTCAGTCATATAAAACATAAATGGATTTGAATAAACATCAATAAGTCATAATAAGCTTACAGTTTCTATTGTATCGTCTTACATTCATAATCTCTGTTTTTCTTTTTCCATCATGATTATTTTTGAATGAGCAACTGTAGGTCATACTGTAAACTGTATTAGGAATCCACTATGATAGACGACTGAACGTTTACTAACGACTAAACCCCATCACTTGTTCTTCAACACACGGCTTGCCATTGTCCTATTACCTTTCATTTTACACAGCAAACCTTTTCTGACCTACCAGATGGGTTGGGTTAAATGCATTCAGAATACATTCAGTATTCAACTGACTAGGTATCCCCCTTTCCCTTTCCCAATCAAAACAGCCTTTGATTGTTATGTGACCGTATACGTACGGAACGTACGGTTCGACCGCATTGATTATGGACCGTTGCTCAGGGGCCGCTGGCCTCCATATGAAGCCTCTCCACACACTCACACACTGCCGTGATTTAGGGGTTGTGGGGGAATCTGACACTTAAGCGGATATGCAAATGAGGAGTCGGATTACCATTCAGAGGAGGGGTCTGCTCGACCTCAGCCGCTGTAAGCACATTAGCGTAGAAGTCATTAATATTCAGCGGGAGAGTGAGGGATGAAGCATAACGCTACGAGTGAGAAACTATAGGTGAGAGAGAGAGAGAGAGAGAGAGAGAGAGAGAGGGAGAGAGAGAGAAAGAGAGTGAGAGAAAGAGAGAGAGAGAAAGAGAGAGAGGCAGAGAGATAGACAGAGAGAGAGACACAGAGAGAGAGATAGAGAGAAGAAAACAAAAGCACTTTAGTGGTAGCCTCATTTGAACCATCCTGATCTCGAGCTTACATTCTGTGTGTAGCTTAACAGAATGTTTGTAGCAAAACAGAATGTAAGATCGCGAGATCAGGATGGTTCATACAAGGCTATGTGAATGGAGGGTGCTAGAATAATATCGGCCAGCATGATCTACTGTGTTCAGTTTGGAATGCAGTTATGTGAATTTAAAAGATTCACCTGGATTTAGCCAGTGTGCCCAAACCTTAGCACTCCTGAGGTGGATTGAGGTAAATTGGGTTTAGGGAAATCAAATCATTTACTTTTCTGTTGACTGACTGCTGGTTGACTGACTGTCTATTTGTTATGTAATCAAGTGGCCTGTTCCAAAATCAGCAACTAGTCCCTTGCCCACTGTTCCCAATCCCTAGTAATATGTGTAGATCTGAACGGATTGGCTACTGTATAAGCATAAGGCAAAAAGTCACCCCTCCCAGTCTATCAGAGTGTGGGTTATTACCATATTGCTAATTCTTCTCAGATCTACATTATGTGCCCAGTGGTAGGGGATAGGGGTCCATGTGGAACTGAGCATTAGGTGATGGTTGTCAGTACATTGCTTTAGGCTACTGTACACTGCACTGTCCCCATCTGGGAATGACATTCTACCTTTTCTCTGAGTTAGATCACTTCATCCTCAACCATGCAAGGGAATTCCCAATATGTGGAAAACTTGCTCTGTTTACATGTGATTTGAGCAGCACATAAAAAGGACACAAAATCCAATCCTAGGTAAGTCCTTCAGTACCTAACTGGCCTGAAACGGCCATATACCACCTTAAACTACCTTAAACATTTTCAACCTGGCACCCAAGTTAGAAATTCTATGTTTTCTGGGTACCCAAGTTCATGAAAACATGCCCCCTTTTGGGGCCCTATGTTTCAGAGTTAATTTCCTATAATTCTACACATTTTGCCATGGGGCGTAAAGAAAATGTATCTGTTTTAATGCACGTTTTCTGCAATTCTACACATTATTCCATGAGGCGGAGAGAAAATTGTGCAATAAAAACGAAATTATAATGAAATTCTACTCATTTTGCCATGGGGCAGAGATTTCTTTGCTGTTTTACACCAAATTTCCTGCAATTCTACCCATTTTGAGATGACCTATGCCATGCGAGGGGTTGAGTTAAATGCAGAAGACACATTTAAGTTGAAGGCATTCAGTTGTACAACTGACTAGGTATTCCCCTTTCCCTTTATTATGATATGAGTGAGAGTGACTTAACAAAATTAATGGGGACCCCCTGGAGGTCAGGGCCCCTGGGTAAGTGCCCTGCGTGCCCGGGTTGGTATTCGGCCATGAGTACTTCAAGTTTAGATAGCTGGCTAGACTAACTTACAAATCTACAAAAGGGTAGCTGGCATGGCTAATTGAGTGACTGCTGGTGACTGACATCACAAGTACATACATACATACATACATACATACATACATACATACATACATACATACATACATACATACATACATACATACATACATACATACATACATACATACATACATACATACATACATACATACATACATACATACATACATACATACATACATACATACATACATACATACATACATACATACATACATACATACATACATACATACATACATATGTCATGTCTTTACTGTCATTAAATTGAAGACTTATAGTTTTTATAAAAGATTCTCTGTAATTAGTATTACGCGATCAACTGATTAATCTTGTAACTGTAATTAACTAGGAAGTCGGGGCACCAAGGAAAAATATTCAGATTACAAGGTTATAATTTCCTAATATAACCTTTCAGATATTTTCATATCTGATCCATATTCTTCTGATTAATGAATTATTTACTTAGTCTCATTCCAAACTTCTTAAATTGTTGGTTGTCTGCACGAACCCAGTCTTCACTATGAGTCATCCATACATCAATTGTCTTAAATCATTTATTTATTACTAACTAAGCAATTCACAGAAATGCATAAACAAACAAACAAGGTAAATGTGTTTACAAGAACTGATAGGGAAATGTGCCCTAGTGGGCTAAACCGGCATCGCGGCTTGTTAGACAAAAGGGGAAGTGGGGGTCGACTAAGAAGTCACTACAGAGTGATAATTATAACTATTGAAATGCTAATCCTTTACACATGAACACTCACTCATTCGTTGTCATTGCAGGCAATCTCAATGCTGTGCGTTACAGTGTAGACATCCTCCTCCCTCATGTGATACACTTCCTGCAGGCTCATCCTGACATGACCCTCCAGCATGACATTGCCACCAGCCATACTGCTCGTTCTGTGCATGATTTCCTGCAAGACAGGAATGTCAGTGTTCTGCCATGGCCAGCGAAGAGCCCGGATCTCAATCCCATTGAGCACGTCTGGGACCTGTTGGATCAGAGAGTGAGGGCTAGGGCCATTTCCCCCCCAGAAATGTCCGGGAACTTGCAGGTGCCTAGGTGGAAGAGTGGGGTAACATCTCACAGCAAGAACTGGCAAATCTGGTGCAGTCCATGAGGAGGAGATGCACTGCAGTACTTAATACAGCTGGTGGCCACACCAGATACTGACTGTTACTTTTGATTTTGACCCACCCTTTGTTCAGGGACACATTATTCCATTTCTGTTAGTCACATGTCTGTGGAACTTGTATATGTCTCAGTTGTTGAATCTTATGTTCATACAAATATTTACACATGTTTAAGTTTCCCGAAAATAAACGCAGTTAACAGTGATAAGATGTTTCTTTTTTGCTGAGTTTATATATATATATATTTATTTATATATATATTTATTTATATATATATTTAGTTATTTATTTATGTATTTTTTCTCTGACATGTTTCGACCCACCATTAACATGTCTGCGACCCACTTTGGATTGCCACTGATACTTTAAGAAAGGCTGTCACAGACAAGTGCATATCAAACTTGAACAACTGTGCTAATCAATCAGACCTGGGTTCAATACTATTGGCCGTTTGCTCTAGTCTTCCTGAAGTGGGCAGGGTTTGCAGTTTTGAGATCCTATTGGTCCTTTAAGACAGGCAAGCTCAATTAAGCAATCTAATCGTAAAATCTGAATCTCTTAGTCTTAAACAGATAAAGCATTTAAAATTATTTCAAATAGTATTTGACCCCAAGACTGACGCTAATCCTTGATCCCATAAAATAGTTACATGTCTAACTCCAAAAGAAAAGGTTTTGCCCAAACACTGTGTTGGTCCGACTAGCAGGAAGCTTGGACAATGGTCCCACCTTTTTCCTGTCACTTTCCTACAGTACCCATAGTCCCAACCAGGGTATAGATAAGACACAGAGACCTATTCCATTCATTTTCTGTTCCATTTTTTTCAGTTTGATGGATTTCTTTACTTCATGATCATAGTGATGAATGTGGATGATGTATTGTATTGCTGAGGCCATATAGGGCCACAAACATAGCTGTCCCTAATTGATTGTAATTTAACTTGTTAGATCATTATGAATAGCATACAATTGTATAAGGCAAATGATTCTCTATGACATATTAGAGATTAGGTGATGACCGTTATGTAGAACGGACATATACAGGCGAGGTAACTGTCAGTATGTCAGAAGACCACACTGCTGACTATTCCCTCCAGAAACATAAGAAAAACATATGAAGACAGCTTACAGCTGGAGTTAAATGTATTGGCATTATCACTAGGCTCTTCTTCACTGACTCAAAACAATATACACTGATTTCAGGAGATCAGCTGATGAACTAAACACTATACCAATGTTACCACAATAATAACAAAGCGAAATGAGCAAAAGTGGAGTTGAGTTTGATGAGGCAACCAGCTGCGTGTTTATTGGTCCAATTAGTGAATGCTGATGTGTTGTCTAGGACCCACTGTAGCATTGTGGGTAGTGTCCATCTGAAAGCACAGTGGCTTTTCAAGGACACAGCATTTCTCTAGAATTTGCATAATGTAAGGATAGTATCCCTAATGCACCTACAATTCTTGTTGGTTACTGCTTTGTACCACGGTAAACAGCTTTAGAAAAATATATCAGCATTGCTAACTGTACAGGCATACGGAATTCAAGTACATTATAATGCACCATTCTTAGTATAGTTTGGATAATGAAAGTATCTTTTCACTTATCATACTGCATAGACTTTAGAAATGTACACAACCTTGAAAATGTCTCTATGCATCACCACCATGTTTTTCACACGTTTAAAGGGAAATTCCGCCACTTTTCAAACTCCATCATCTCCAGCACCAAGTCAGTGTCTACATATGTGAAAACAGCGCGTTTCTATGATATGTGGTTAGAAAGATAAGACAGCTCCTAAAAATACTTCTCTGTGACATCACAGGGTAGGATTAAAAGTAAGAAAAACAGTGATTTTCAAAACCTGCAATGATTTTCTAGCCAGAGGAAGGGTATTTTCTTACCCCCCATATCACTGCAAATGTCATAGTATTTGAAAATCACAGTTTTTTAAATATCTTAACTTTTTATGATGTCATCTGGTAGAACGTTATACAGTTTTCTACAAAACATAGAAATGCACTCATGAAAATGAGGTTAACAAGTGGTGGTTTTGCACTTTAAGCCATTATGCTTCGTATCCCCAGGGCCTTCTAAAGAATAATTCTCACAGAGAAACAGGCAGGGTCTGATCCATTCACTATTTGAATGGGATTGCAGAGGTTAATTATCCAAGGTTAGACCCCAGGCACAACAACTCACTATGGTGGCCACTCTCTCATACAACAGAAAAAGGAGAAAATACCCTTTAACTAAAGCATGCTGGGAATATTATCGTTTCAGTTTGAAATGTACTGACATCGTTCTTCACTCCGTGGAGTGAAAAGCAGTAAGTGTGTGTGTGTGTGTGTGTGTGTGTGTGTGTGTGTGTGTGTGTGTGTGTGTGTGTGTGTGTGTGTGTGTGTGTGTGTGTGTGTGTGTGTGTGTGTGTGTGTGTGTGTGTGTGTGTGTGTGTGTGTGTGTGTGTGTGCGTGCCATCCATTTATATGTGTGTGTTAATAAAAGCCCCAGTTCTGTTATTATTTAGTGACAATCCTCACAATGGTGTCCCACTAATCCTTTAGCTAGCCCATATATCTAGCATCACTATATGTCTTGCTCCTAGACAAACTAAACAACTTCTTTGCTCGCTTTGAGGACAATACAGTGCCACTGACACAGCCCGCTACCAATTCCGGTGGGCTCTCCTTCACCGCAGCCAACGGGAGTAAAACATTTAAACGTGTTAATCCGCGCAAGGCTGCAGGCCCAAACGGCATCCCTAGCCTCGTCCTCAGAGCATGCGCAGACCAGTTGGTTGGTGTGTTTACGGACATATTCAATCAATCCCTATCCCAGTCTGCTGTTCCCACATGCTTTAAGGGGGTCACCATTGTTCCTGTTCAAGAAGAAAGCCAAGGTAACTGAGCTAAACGACTATCTACACTCACTTCCGTCATCATGAAGTGCTTTGAGAGACTAGTCAAGGATCATATCACCTCTGTCATGTTTGTCATTTATTATCATGTCTTGTCCCTGTGCTCCCCATTCTATTCGTTTCCCTCTGCTGGTCTTATTAGGTTCTTTCCCTCTTTCTATCCCTCTCTCTCCCCCTCCCTCTCTCACTCTCTCGCTCTCTCTTCTCTCTATCGTTCCGTTCCTGCTCCCAGCTGTTCCTATTCCCCTAATCATCATTTAGTCTTCCCACACCTGTTCCCGATCCTTTCCCCTGATTAGAGTCCCTATTTCTTCCTTTGTGTTCCGTCCCTGTCCTGTCGGTTCCTTGTTTAGAATTCACCGTGCTGTGATTGTGTATCGCCCTGTCCTGTCGTGTTTTTGCCTTCGTCAGATGCTGCGTGTGAGCAGGTGTCTCTGTCAGCTACGGCCTGCGCCTACCCGAAGCGACCTGCAGTCTGTGGCCGCTTCTCCTGTTATTCCCCTCTACAGACTAGAGGATTTCTGTTATTCCCTGTTTGGACATTTCCTGTTAAGGATTCAGGATTTGTCGTTTTCTGTTTGGACTTGAATAAACTCTGTTTCTGTTAAGTCGCTTTTGGGTCCTCTTTCACCTGCATGACAGAAGGAACCGACCAAGGAATGGACCCAGCGACTTCAGACGCTCGTTACACTGCCGTCGAGATCCAAGGAGCCATGCTCGGCAGACACGAGCAGGAATTGTCTGCTGCTCGCCATGCCGTGGAGAACCTGGCCGCTCAGGTTTCCGACCTCTCTGGACAGTTCCAGAGTCTACGTCTCGTGCCACCTGTTACTTCCTGGCCTGCCGAGCCTCCAGAACCTAGGGTTAATAACCCACCTTGCTACTCCGGGCAGCCCACTGAGTGCCGCTCCTTTCTCACGCAGTGTGAGATTGTGTTCTCTCTCCAACCCAACACATACTCTAGAGAGAGAGCTCGGGTTGCTTACGTCATTTCACTCCTTACTGGCCGGGCTCGAGAATGGGGCACAGCTATCTGGGAGGCAAGGGCTGATTGCTCTAACAAGTTCCAGAACTTTAAAGAGGAGATGATTCGGGTTTTTGACCGTTCAGTTTTTGGTGGGGAGGCTTCTAGGGCCCTGGCTTCCTTATGCCAAGGTGAACGGTCCATAACGGATTATTCTATTGAGTTTCGCACTCTTGCTGCCTCTAGTGAGTGGAACGAGCCGGCGCTGCTCGCTCGTTTTCTGGAGGGACTCCACGCAGTGGTTAAGGATGAGATTCTCTCCCGGGAGGTTCCTTCAGATTTGGACTCTTTGATTGCTCTCGCCATCCGCATAGAACGACGGGTAGATCTTCGTCACCGGGCTCGTGGAAGAGAGCTCGCATCAACGGTGTTTCCCTGCTCCGCATCGCAACCATCTCCCTCCTCTGGCTTTGAGACTGAGCCCATGCAGCTGGGAGGGATTCGCATCTCGACTAAGGAGAGGGAACGGAGGATCACCAACCGCCTGTGCCTCTATTGCGGAGTAGCTGGACATTTTGTTAATTCATGTCCAGTAAAAGCCAGAGCTCATCTGTAAGCGGAGGGCTACAGGTGAGCGCAACTACTCAAGTCTCTCCATCAAAATCCTGTACTACTTTGTCGGTCCATCTACGCTGGACCGGTTCGGGTGCTACATGTAGTGCCTTGATAGACTCTGGGGCTGAGGGTTGTTTCATGGACGAAGCATGGGTTCGGAAACATGACATTCCTTTCAGAGAGTTAGAGAAGCCTACGCCCATGTTCGCCTTAGATGGTAGTCATCTTCCCAGTATCAGATTTGAGACACTACCTTTAACCCTCACAGTATCTGGTAACCACAGTGAGACTATTTCTTTTTTGATTTTCCGTTCACCGTTTACACCTGTTGTTTTGGGTCATCCCTGGCTAGTATGTCATAATCCTTCTATTAATTGGTCTAGTAATTCTATCCTATCCTGGAACGTTTCTTGTCATGTGAAGTGTTTAATGTCTGCCATCCCTCCCGTTTCTTCTGTCCCTACTTCTCAGGAGGAACCTGGCGATTTGACAGGAGTGCCGGAGGAATATCATGATCTGCGCACGGTCTTCAGTCGGTCCCGAGCCAACTCCCTTCCTCCTCACCGGTCGTATGATTGTAGTATTGATCTCCTTCCGGGGACCACTCCTCCTCGAGGTAGACTATACTCTCTGTCGGCTCCCGAACGTAAGGCTCTCGAGGATTATTTGTCTGTGTCTCTTGACGCCGGTACCATAGTGCCTTCTTCCTCTCCGGCCGGGGCGGGGTTCTTTTTGTTAAGAAGAAGGACGGTACTCTGCGCCCCTGCGTGGATTATCGAGGGCTGAATGACATAACGGTTAAGAATCGTTATCCGCTTCCCCCTTATGTCATCAGCCTTCGAGATTCTGCAGGGAGCCAGGTGCTTTACTAAGTTGGACCTTCGTAACGCTTACCATCTCGTGCGCATCAGAGAGGGGACGAGTGGAAAACGGCGTTTAACACTCCGTTAGGGCATTTTGAGTACCGGGTTCTGCCGTTCGGTCTCGCCAATGCGCCAGCTGTTTTTCAGGCATTAGTTAATGATGTTCTGAGAGACATGCTGAACATCTTTGTTTTTGTCTATCTTGACGATATCCTGATTTTTTCTCCGTCACTCGAGATTCATGTTCAGCACGTTCGACGTGTTCTACAGCGCCTTTTAGAGAATTGTCTCTACGTAAAGGCTGAGAAGTGCTCTTTTCATGTCTCCTCCGTTACTTTTCTCGGTTCCGTTATTTCCGCTGAAGGCATTCAGATGGATTCCGCTAAGGTCCAAGCTGTCAGTGATTGGCCCGTTCCAAGGTCACGTGTCGAGTTGCAGCGCTTTTTAGGTTTCGCTAATTTCTATCGGCGTTTCATTCGTAATTTCGGTCAAGTTGCTGCCCCTCTCACAGCTCTTACTTCTGTCAAGACGTGTTTTAAGTGGTCCGGTTCCGCCCAGGGAGCTTTTGATCTTCTAAAAGAACGTTTTACGTCCGCTCCTATCCTCGTTACTCCTGACGTCACTAGACAATTCATTGTCGAGGTTGGCGCTTCAGAGGTAGGCGTGGGAGCCATTCTATCCCAGCGCTTCCAGTCTGACGATAAGGTTCATCCTTGCGCTTATTTTTCTCATCGCCTGTCGCCATCTGAGCGCAACTATGATGTGGGTAACCGTGAACTGCTCGCCATCCGCTTAGCCCTAGGCGAATGGCGACAGTGGTTGGAGGGGCGACCGTTCCTTTTGTCGTTTGGACAGACCATAAGAACCTTGAGTACATCCGTTCTGCCAAACGACTTAATGCCCGTCAAGCTCGTTGGGCGTTGTTTTTCGCTCGTTTCGAGTTTGTGATTTCTTACCGTCCGGGTAGCAAGAACACCAAGCCTGATGCCTTATCCCGTCTGTTTAGTTCTTCTGTGGCTTCTACTGATCCCGAGGGGATTCTTCCTTATGGGCGTGTTGTCGGGTTAACAGTCTGGGAATTGAAAGACAGGTTAAGCAAGCACTCACGCACACTGCGTCGCCGCGCGCTTGTCCTAGTAACCTCCTTTTCGTTCCTGTTTCCACTCGTCTGGCTGTTCTTCAGTGGGCTCACTCTGCCAAGTTAGCTGGTCATCCCGGTGTTCGAGGCACTCTTGCGTCTATTCGCCAGCGCTTTTGGTGGCCGACTCAGGAGCGTGACACGCGCCGTTTTGTGGCTGCTTGTTCGGACTGCGCGCAGACTAAGTCGGGTAACTCTCCTCCTGCCGGTCGTCTCAGACCGCTCCCCATTCCTTCTCGACCATGGTCTCACATCGCCTTAGACTTCATTACCGGTCTGCCTTTGTCTGCGGGGAAGACTGTGATTCTTACGGTTGTCGATAGGTTCTCTAAGGCGGCACATTTCATTCCCCTCGCTAAACTTCCTTCCGCTAAGGAGACGGCACAAATCATTATTGAGAATGTATTCAGAATTCATGGCCTCCCGTTAGACGCCGTTTCAGACAGAGGCCCGCAATTCACGTCACAGTTTTGGAGGGAGTTCTGTCGTTTGATTGGTGCGTCCGTCAGTCTCTCTTCCGGGTTTCATCCCCAGTCTAACGGTCAAGCAGAGAGGGCCAATCAGACGATTGGTCGCATACTACGCAGCCTTTCTTTCAGAAACCCTGCGTCTTGGGCAGAACAGCTCCCCTGGGCAGAATACGCTCACAATTCGCTTCCTTCGTCTGCTACCGGGTTATCTCCGTTTCAGAGTAGTCTGGGTTACCAGCCTCCTCTGTTCTCATCCCAGCTTGCCGAGTCCAGCGTTCCCTCCGCTCAAGCGTTTGTCCAACGTTGTGAGCGCACCTGGAGGAGGGTGAGGTCTGCACTTTGCCGTTACAGGGCACAGACGGTGAGAGCCGCCAATAAACGCAGGATTAAGAGTCCAAGGTATTGTTGCGGCCAGAGAGTGTGGCTTTCCACTCGCAACCTTCCTCTTACGACAGCTTCTCGTAAGTTGACTCCGCGGTTCATTGGTCCGTTCCGTGTCTCCCAGGTCGTCAATCCTGTCGCTGTGCGACTGCTTCTTCCGCGACATCTTCGTCGCGTCCATCCTGTCTTCCATGTCTCCTGTGTTAAGCCCTTTCTTCGCACCCCGTTCGTCTTCCCTCCCCCTCCCGTCCTTGTCGAGAGCGCACCTATTTACAAGGTACATAAGATCATGGACATGCGTTCTCGGGGACGGGGTCACCAATACTTAGTGGATTGGGAGGGTTACGGTCCTGAGGAGAGGAGTTGGGTTCCGTCTCGGGACGTGCTGGACCGTTCACTCATCGATGATTTCCTCCGTTGCCGCCAGGATTCCTCTCGAGTGCGCCAGGAGGCGCTCGGTGAGTGGGGGTACTGTCATGTTTGTCATTTATTATCATGTCTTGTCCCTGTGCTCCCCATTCTATTCGTTTCCCTCTGCTGGTCTTATTAGGTTCTTTCCCTCTTTCTATCCCTCTCTCTCCCCCTCCCTCTCTCACTCTCTCGCTCTCTCTTCTCTCTATCGTTCCGTTCCTGCTCCCAGCTGTTCCTATTCCCCTAATCATCATTTAGTCTTCCCACACCTGTTCCCGATCCTTTCCCCTGATTAGAGTCCCTATTTCTTCCTTTGTGTTCCGTCCCTGTCCTGTCGGTTCCTTGTTTAGAATTCACCGTGCTGTGATTGTGTATCGCCCTGTCCTGTCGTGTTTTTGCCTTCGTCAGATGCTGCGTGTGAGCAGGTGTCTCTGTCAGCTACGGCCTGCGCCTACCCGAAGCGACCTGCAGTCTGTGGCCGCTTCTCCTGTTATTCCCCTCTACAGACTAGAGGATTTCTGTTATTCCCTGTTTGGACATTTCCTGTTAAGGATTCAGGATTTGTCGTTTTCTGTTTGGACTTGAATAAACTCTGTTTCTGTTAAGTCGCTTTTGGGTCCTCTTTCACCTGCATGACAACCTCCAACCTACCTGACATCCTAGACCAACTCCAATTTGCTTACCGCCCCAATAGGTCCAGAGACGAAGCAATCACACCCACACTGCCCTAACCCACATGGACAAGAGGAATACCTATGTAAGAATGCTGTTCATCGACTACAGCTCAGCATTTAACACCATAGTACCCTCCAAACTCTTCATTAAGCTCGAGACCCTGGGTCTCGACACCACCCTGTGCAACTGGGTCCTGGACTTCCTGACAGGATGCCCCCAGGTGGTGAGGGTAGGAAGCAACATCTCCACCCCGCTGATCCTCAATACTGGGGCCTCACAAGGGTGCGTTCTCAGCCCTCTCCTGTAATCCCTGTTCACCCAGGACTGTGTGGCCATGCACGCCTCCAACTCAATCATCAAGTTTGCAGACAACACTACAGTGGTAGGCTTGATTACCAACAACGACGAGACGGCCTATAGGGAAGAGGTGGGGGCCTTCAGAGTGTGGTGTCAGGAAAATAACCTCACACTCAATGTCAACAAAACAAAGGAGATGATCGTGGACCTCAGGAAACAGCAGAGGGAGCACCCCCCTATCCACATCGACGGGACAGTAGTGGAGAAGGTGAAAAGTTAAGTTCCTCGGCGTACACATTACGAACAAACTGAAATGGATCATCCACACAGACAGCGTGGTGAAGAAGGCGCAACAGCGCCTCTTCAACCTCAGGAGGCTGAAGAAATTTGGCTTGTCACCAAAAACACACAAACTTTTACAGATGCACAATTGAGAGCATCCTGTCGATCTGTATCACCGCCTGCTATGGCAACTGCTCTCCAGAAGGCTCTCCAGAAGGTAGTGAGGTCTGCAAAATGTATCACCGGGGGCAAACTATCTGCCCTCCAGGACACCTACACCACCCGATGTCATAGGAAGGCCAAAAAGATCATAAAGGACAACAACCACCTGAGCCACTGCCTTTTCACCACACTATCATCCAGAAGGCGAGGTCAGTACAGGTGCATCAAAGCTGGGACCGAGAGACTGAAAAACAGCTTCTATCTCAAGGCCATCAGACTGTTAAACAGCCATCACTAACATTGAGTGGCTGCTGCCAACATACTAACTCAAACCTCTAGCCACTTTAATCATGAAGAATTGGATATAATAAATATATTGCTAGTCACATTAAACAATGCAACTTTATATAATGTTTACATACCCTACATTACTCATCTCGTATGTATATACTGTACGCTATACCATCTACTCCATCTTGCCTATGCCGTTCGACCTTCGCTCATCCATATATTGATATATACATATTCTTATTAATTTCTTTACACTTGTGTATAAAAGGTAGTTGTTGTGAAATTGTTAGATTACTTGTAAGATATTACTGCATGGTCGGAACTAGAAGCACAAGCATTTCGCTACACTCGCATTAACATCTGCTAACCATGTGTATGTGACTAATACAATTGATTTGATTTGATTTGACTATGGTGTCCAACTAATCCTTTAGCGAGCCCATAGATCTATCCTCACTATGGTATCCCACTAATGCTTTAGCTAGCCCATAGATCTATCCTCACTATGGTGTCCCACTAATCCTATAGCTGGCCCAAATATCTATCCTCATTCTGGTGTCCCACTAATCCTTTAGCTAGCCCATAGATCTATCCTCAATATGGTATCACACTAATCCTTTAGCTAGCCCATAGTGCTATCCTCACTATGGTGTCCCTCTCATTCTTTAGCTAGCCCATAGATCTATCCTCAATATGGTGTCCCACTAATCCTTTAGCAATGATAGATCTATGGGCTAGCTAAAGGATTAGTGGGATACCATAGTGAGGATAGATCTATGGGCTAGCTAAAGGATTAGTTGGATGCTGTAGTGATTATGGATCTATTGGCTAGCTAATGGATTAGTATGACACAACATCGTGGATAGATCTATGGGCTAGCTAAAGGATTAGTGGGACACCATAGTGAGGATACATCTATGGACAAGTGAAAGGATAGTGAGGATAGATATATGGGCTAGCTAAAGGATTGCGAGGATATATATACGGGCTAGATAAAGGATTAGTGGGATACCCTAGTGAGGATAGATCTATGGGCTAGCCAAAGGAAAGTGAGAATAGATCTGGACACCATAGTGAGGATAGATCTATGGGCTAGCTAAAGGTTTAGTGGGACACCATAGTGAGGATAGATCTATGGGCTAGCTAAAGGTTTAGTGGGACACCATAGTGAGGATAGATCTATGGGCTAGTTAAATGATTAGTTGGACACTATAGTGATGATAGATCTATGGGCTGGCTATAGTGTCCAACTAATCCTTTAACTTGCCCATAGATCTATCCTTGTCACGTTCATTGTAAGGAGGAGACCAAGGTGCAGAGTGGTATGCGTACATTCTTCTTTAATAAAGAATTAAACACTGAAAAAACTAACAAAAGATACATGACGCTAATATGGACCGTGCAGACAGGCATCTAAACATAGAACAAGAACCCACAAAACCAAAAGGGAAAATGGCAACCTAACTATTATCCCCAATCAGAGACAACGATAAACAGCTGCCTCTGATTGGGAACCAATTGAGGCCACCATAGACATACATATACCTAGACTTACCAAAACTCCTAGACATACAAAACCCCTAGACAATACAAAACTAGCATACCCACCCTTGTCACACCCTGACCAAACCAAAATATAAAGAACACAGAGATATCTAAGGTCAGAGCGTGACAATCCTCACTATGGTGTCCCATTAATCCTTTAGCTAGCCCATAGATCTAGCATCACTATAGTGTCCAACTAATCCTTTAGCTAGCCCAAATATCTATCATCACAATGGTATCTCACTAATCCTTAGGTAGCCCACAGATATATCCTCACAATGGTGTCCCTCTCATTCTTTAGCTAGCCCTGAGATCTATCATCACTATGGTGTCCCATTAATCATTTTGGCTAGCCCATAGATCTATCCTCACTATGGTGTCGTACTAAACCTTTAGCTAGTCCATAGATCTAGCATCACAATAGTGTCCAACTAATCCTTTAGCAAGCCCAAATATCTATCCTCACTATGGTGTCCCCACTAACTCTTTAGCAAGCCCATAGATCTATCCTCACTATGGTGTCCAGATCTATTCTCACTATCCTTTAGCCAGCACATAGATCTGCACTCACTATGGTGTCCCACTAATCCTTTCGCTAGCCCATAGATCTATCCTTACTCTGGTGTCCCACTAGTCCTTTAGCTAGCCCACTGCGGTGTCCCACGAATCCTTTTGCTAGTTCATAGATCTATCATCACTATGGTATCCCACTAATCCTTTGGCTAGCCCATAGATCTAGCATCACTATAGTGTCCAACTAATCATTAAGTTGCGCATATATCTATCCTCGCTGTTGTATCCCACTAATTCTTTAGCAAGCCCATAGATATATCCTCGCAATCCTTTAGCGAGCCCATAGATCTAATCTCACTATCCTTTAGCTCGCTCATAGATCTATCCTCACTATGGTGTCCCACTAATCATTTAGCTAGCCTATAGATCTATCCTCACTATGGTGTCCCACTGATCCTTTCGCTTGTCCTTAGATCTATCCTCACAATTGTGTCCCTTTCATCCTTTAGCTATCATCACTATGTTGTCCCATTAATCCTTTGGCTCGCCCATATATCTATCCCCACTATGTCGTCCCACTAATCCTTTGGCTAGCCCATTGATATATCCTTACTCTCCTTTAGCTAGTCCATATATCTATCCCCACTATGTCGTCCCACTAATCCTTTGGCTAGCCCATTGATCTATCCTTACTCTCCTTTAGCTAGTCCATAGATCTTTCCTCACTCTGGTGTCCCACTAATCCTTTAGCTAGCCCATAGATCTATCCTCTCAATGGTATCCCACTAATCCTTTAGCTAGCCCATAGATCTAATCTCACTATCCTTTAGCTATCTCATAGATCTGCCTTCACTATGGTGTCCCACTAATTATTTAGCCAGCCCATAGATCTATCCTCTCAATGGTATCCAAGTAATCATTTAGCTAGCCCATAGATCTATCCTCACTATGATGTCCCACTAATCCTTCACCTTGCCCATAGATCTATCCTCACTATGATGTCCCACTAATCCTTCACCTTGTCCATTGATCTATCCTCACTTAGGTGTCCCACTAATCCTTTCAGTTAGCCCCATATGTCTATCCTCACTATGGTTTCCCACTAATCCTTTAGTTAGCCCATATGTCCATCCCAACTATGGTGTCCAACTGATCCTTTCGCTGAACCATAGATCTAGCCTCACTGTGATGTCCCACTAATCCTTTATCTAGTCCGTAGATCTATCCTCACTTGTGTCCCACTAATCGTTTAGATCGCATTAGATCTATCCTCACTATTGTTACTGTAATTTAATTATACCAATGTGTTTTCATTAATTGAATTCCCTTAATATATTTTATGAGAATTTGTAAGATTCTTGTTTGCATAAAATAGACGGAGACCAGTCTTATCAATAATAGGTAGCAGAATTTATTCTCGGAGCGCGCTGCCACGTTACCACAAGCAACAGTTTATATACAATAACATGACGTCATTTCATTGCTCCTAAAATTAATCTCCTCCTCCAGACCGGGTCAAAGGGAACTTTAAAAGTTCATTCTGAGTTCATTCTGACCCCCTAGCACATACACAGGACACACAACACAACTGAATTAACTTTTGAGTCCTCACCATTATCGATCACCACTTAGCTGACAGTTCTAATTAACAGAAAACCTAGGAATGCACTCACTGCCTTATCTAAAACACCCCAGAGCTCAGTTTCGTCGGTTCAACCATAGGTTAACTACCTTATCTGTTTACTTAATCCACAAACCATTCATTTCTTCCTAGTTGGAATGGTGTTCATTAACTTTAATTACTCCTTGTCCGTGTCACACAATCCCTTCTTATGAACACATTTTGTTAATCAGATATAATAAAACATAGTATAAGTTTACTTAGTTACAGTTAATTTAAAAATTATTTGTTCAGTCATTTAATCATAATTTTCCTAACACTATCCTTTAGCTAGCCCATAGATCTATCCTCACTATGGTGTCCCACTAATCCTTTCAGCTAGCCCAAAGATCTATCCTCACAATGGTGTCCCACTAATACTCTAGCTAACCCAAAGATTTATCCTCACTTTGGTGTCCCACTAATCCTCTAGCTAGCCCATAGATCTATCCTTACTATCATTTTGCCAGTCCATAGATCTCTCATCACTATAGTGTCCCATTAATCCTTTAGCTAGCTATAAATCTATCCTCACTGTCCTTTAGCTTCCCCATAGATCTATCCTCACTATGGTGTCCTGCTAATCCTCTAGTTTGCCCATAGATCTATCCTCACTATGGTGTCCTGCTAATCCTTTAGCTTCCCCATAGATTTATCCTCACAATGGTGTCCTGCTAATCCTTTACCTTGCCCATAGATCTATCCTCACAATGGTGTCCCACTAATTATTTTGCCAGCCCATAGATCTATCCTTATGCCATCCCTTAAATCTATCCTCACTATGGTGTCCTGCTAATCCTTTAGCCAGCCCATAGATCTATTCTCACTCTAGTGTCCCACTAATCCCTTGGCTAGCCCATAGATCTATCCTCACTAAGGTGTCCCACTAATCCTTTAGATAGCCCATAGACCTATCCCCACTATGGTGTCCCACTTTTCATTTAGCTAGCCCATTGGGCTCATCACTCTAGTGTCCAACTAATCCTTTATCTAGCCCAAATATCTATTCTCACTAATGCTTTAGCTAGCCCATATCCGCTCACCAACCAATTCTGAACTCACCAACCAAGAATTCATCAAATGGGACAAACACCAAAATGAGACTGCATGCAGAATTCTGCAAAAATATCCTCCTTGATCAACGTAAAACATCAAATTATGCATGCAGAGCAGAAATAGTCTGAACCAATCCAGAAATCCAGAAAGGAGCCGTTAACTTCTGCAACCACCTAAAAGGAAGCGATCCCCAAACTTTCCATAAGAAAGCCATCACCTACAGAGAGTTGAACCTGGAGAAGAGTCCCCTCAGCAAGCTGGTCCTGTGGCTCTTTTCACAAACACAAACAGACCCCACAGAGCCCCAGGACAGCAACACAATTAGACCCATCCAAAACATGAGAAAACAAAAGGATGGTTACTTGAGACATTGGAAAGATTTAACAAAGAAGCAGAGCCCTAAACAGAGAGTACACAGTGGCAGAATACCTGACCACTGTGACTGATTCAAACTTAAGGAATGCTTTGACTATGTACCGACTCAGTGAGCATAGCCAGCAAGATTTGTGACCTGTTACCATAAGAAAAAGACAACCAGTGAAGAACAAACACCATTGTAAATTCAACCCATATTTATGTTTATTTATTTTCCCTTTTGTACATTGTTACAATACTGTATACAGGCATTATTCTTTTGGAACTTCTGTGAGTGTCTGTAATGTTTACTGTTAATTTTGATCATTTATTTTGCTTTTGATCTACTTCACTTGCTTTGGCAATATTAACACATTTTTATTTGACCTTTATTTAACTCGGCAAGTCAGTTAAGAACAAATTCTTATTTTCAATGACGGCGTAGGAACAGTGGGTTAACTGCCTGTTCAGGGGCAGAATGACAGATTTGTACCTTGTCAGCTCGGGGGTTTGAACTTGCAACCTTCTGGTTACTAGTCCAACGCTCTAACCACTAGGCTACCCTGCCGCCCCATGGGCGAGAGCGTGAATGAGAGAAAAATAGAGACAGTGTGTGTGAGAAAAGGCGAGGGGGGGGGGTAGTGCCTTGTTGACCCTGGTTCTACTCTCACTCCCTGAAGGCCCCTCACAGGACAGGATTATCTGCTGAGGTCATTCAGCCTGCTGAGTGTGACTAATCAGAATCGGTCTCACACACACGCGTGCAAGTACTCACACACACACACAGAAAAGAAATACACAAAGCTTTAGACAGCCATGCAATTTCTCTCTCTCTCGCTCTCTTTCTCTCTCAATTCAATTCAACTCAACTCAATTGAAGGGCTTTATTGGCCTGGTGCCTACCTGCCACTAGGCAGGTAGCCTAGTGGTTAAAGTGTTGGGCCAGTAACTGAAAGGTTGCTGAATCAAATCCCTGAGCTGACAAGGGAAAAATGTGTTGTTCTGCCCCAGAACAAGGCAGTTAACCCACTGTTCCCTGGTAGGCTGTCATTGTAAATAAGAATTTGTTCTTACCTGGTTAAATAAAAAATAATATGTTTACATTGCCAAAGCAAGTGAAATAGATAATGAACAAGAAAAAAATGAACAGTAAACAATACACTAACAAAAGTTTCAGACTTTTCATATATATATATATATATATCATTTCTTCACATTTTTCCATTCATATTTTCCAACGGGGCTATACATTTTTTTTCTCGCCTTAGTAGCCTTGTTTCACTGCCAAAAGTATAATTATTATGTGCAAAAGGGAAAATAAATATGGGTTGTGTTTACAATGGTGTTTGTTCTTCGAATTCTTTGTGGGTCTATGTAATCTGAGGGAAATATGTGTCTTTAATATGGTCATACATTTAGCAGGAGGTTAGGAATTGTAGCTCAGTTTACACCTAATTTTGTGGGCAGTGTGCACATTGCCTGTCTTCTCTTGAGAGCCAGGTCTGCCTACTGTGGCCTTCCTCAATAGCAAGGCTATGCTCACTGTCTCTGTCTCTCTCTCTCTCTCTCTCTCTCTCTCTCTCTCTCTCTCTCTCTCTCTCTCTCTCTCTCTCTCTCTCTCTCTCTCTCTCTCTCTCTCTCTCTCATCTCTCTCCCTCTCTCTCCCCCTCTCTCCCCCTTTATCTCGATCTCTCACTCTGTCTCTCTCTCCCTCTTACCCATCCCTTTCACTCTGTCTGTCTGTCTCCCCTCCTTTTCCCTCAGTCAACTCCTCTCTCTCTGTCTCCTCTCTCCCTCTCCCTCAGTCAACTCCCCCCCCTCTCTCTCATGCACATTTCTCAACCAGCTCATCCAGTGTTGTCCCAGTGGAGTCCTCGTCAGTCACGTGTGTGACCATTGTTGTTATTGCAGGTATTCCCAAACTGGGGTACGCACAATGCCGTCTGGGGTATGCCAAATAAAATGTGATTCACATTTTTTTTATGAGAAAAAAAAACTTTTCTGATATAAATACAATTATAATTTCTTCACCTTGTTCCATTTATATTTTCCAACAGGGCTATACATTTGGTTTTTTTTCTTGCCTGAGTAGCCTTGTTTCACTGCCAAAAATATAATTAAACCATCTAGTGTTCAGCGAAATAACAACACAATGTCAAATAAATGCTCATTCCGTTTGCTCAAAAATTGATGAATGGTTAAAAAAAGTAAGGCCATAGAGACACATACAAGAGCTGCAAAATCTGGACCCCTACAAATCAGCCGGGCTAGACAATCTGGACCCTTTCTTTCTAAAATTATCTGCCAAAATTGTTGCCACCCCTATTACCAACCTTTTCAACCTCTCTTTCATGTCGTCTGAGATTCCCAAAGATTGGAAAGCAGCTGCGGTCATCCCCCTCTTCAAAGACGGGGACACTCTTGACCCAAACTGCTACAGACCTATATCTATCCTACCCTGCCTTTCTAAGGTCTTCGAAAGGCAAGTCAACAAACAGATTAACGGCCATTTAGAATCTCACCATACCTTCTCTGCTATGCAATCTGGTTTCAAAGCTGGTCATGGGTGCACCTCAGCCACGCTCAAGGTCCTAAACGATATCTTAACCGCCATCGATAAGAAACATTACTGTGCAGCCGTATTCATTGATCTGGCCAAGGCTTTCGACTCTGTCAATCACCACATCCTCATCGGACAGACTCGACAGCCTTGGTTTCTCAAATTATTGCCTCGCCTGGTTCACCTACTACTTCTCTGATAGAGTTCAGTGTGTCAAATCGGAGGGTTTGCTGTCCAGACCTCTGGCCATCTCTATGGGGGTGCCACAGGGTTCAATTCTTGGACCGACTCTCTTCTCTGTATACATCAATGATGTCGCTCTTGCTGCTGGTGAGTATCTGATCCACCTCTACGCAGACGACAACATTCTGTACACTTATGGCCCTTCTTTGGACACTCTGTTAACAACCCTCCAGGCAAGCTTCAATGTCATACAACTCTCCTTCCGTGGCCTCCAATTGCTCTTAAATACAAGTAAAACTAAATGCATGCTCTTCAACCGATTGCTGCCTGCACCTGCCCGCCTGTCCAACATCACTACTCTGGACAGCTCTGACTTAGAATACGTGGACAACTACAAATACCTAGGTGTCTGGTTAGACTGTAAACTCTCCTTCCAGACCCACATCAAACATCTCCAATCCAAAATTAAATCTATAATTGGCTTCCAATTTCGCAACAAAGCATCCTTCACCAAACATACCCATGTAAAACTGACCATCCTACCAATCCTCGACTTCGGCGATGTCATTTACAAAATAGCCTCCAATACCCTACTCAACAAATTGGATGCAGTCTATCACAGTGCAATCCGTTTTGTCACCAAAGCCCCATATACTACCCACCATTGCGACCTGTACGCTCTCGTTGGCTGGCCCTCGCTTCATACTCGTCACCAAACCCACTGGCTCCAGGTCATCTACAAGACCCTGCTAGGTAAAGTCCCCCCTTATCTCAGCTCGCTGGTCACCATAGCATCACCCACCTGTAGCACGCGCTCCAGCAGGTATATCTCTCTGGTCACCCCCAAAACCAATTCTTTCTTTGGCCGCTTCTCCTTCCAGTTTTCTGCTGCCAATGACTGGAACGAACTACAAAAATCTCTGAAACTGGAAACACTTATCTCCCTCACTAGCTTTAAGCACCAACTGTCAAGTGGCTAGAACAGGCAAGCCCAATACTATTGTGGAGTACTTAATGATTCCTGCTGCCGCAGATATGGCTGGGACAATGCTGGGGGAAAAGACCAAAAATACTATACAGATAATTGCGTCATCAAACAATACTGATATATGAACAAGAGAGCCTCATCGAAATTGCAACAAGCGGTTATGTGATAAATTTGATTTAATCAGAAACCATTACCAGATTTCTGGATTGGGCTGCGTTCAGAGTATCCTGCCTTGGCAAATCGTGCTGTTAAGACACTGATGCCCTTTGCAACCACGTACCTATGTGAGAGTGGATTCTCGGCCCTCACTAGCATGAAAATTAAATACAGGCACAGACTGTGTGTGAAAAAGGATTTAAGACTGAGACACTCTCCAATACAAATCAACATTGCAGAGTTATGTGCATCTTCTCATTAACCTGTTGTGAGTTAGAATTTTTGATGAACAAATAAAGTTTTATATGTAAGATGGCTAAATAAAGAGCAAAATTATTGATTATTCTTATATTATTATTTGTGCCCTGGTCCTATAAGAGCTCTTTGTCACTTCCCACGAGCCGGGTTGTGACAAAAACTCACACTCATTCTTATGTTTAATAAATGTATTGTATAGTGTGTGTGTGGCAAAAAAAACTACATTTGAGAGTGCGCTGACCCTGGTGCTAGAGGGAGTACACAGCTGGAGGTTGGATGTTGGAAGGGGTATGGGACTATAAAAAGATTGGTAACCTCTACTCTAGTGGAATCCTGCTGTGCTAGGCATCCATGCTCCCTGTCCCACCACCATACCACCCTGTCCTCCTGTCCCCTGGGGGACTCAATCCGCTGACAGTTGCCTGGCACTAGCCCAATCACACACACTATTCAGGGACTCCTGTTGAGTCAATCATCACTACTCCCAGTGTGCTAGTAGAATGCAATGATGGTGCAGCAGTGGGCGTATCTGGGTCAGAATTAAGAATCATAGTTTGCTTGCTCTAAATTTGGGTAGTGGTGATACAGCAAATATAACAAATATGTGACTGTGCCGAAATGGACAGATGAGAGTGGATCATTTTTCATAGGAGGAAACCGCACTTCTAGTATGTATCCAATATCCAATGAGAATCAGATTAGCGTGTTTTGGTTACAACATTGTTAACACCTCCGATACAGCAGTGCAGTTTATCTCAATCTGTAATTGATTGAATCCCAGCCATTAAGGTATCATAGGCCTATCCCTAGGTTTATCACCAATCTATGACCCAGGGATGTTGATGCTACTTCACCGGCGGACACTCTATTCCCAGGTCATAGTCACGTATTGATTCACCTTCAAGATGAACTGCAGAAGTTTTATCCCCTCCCCCTCTCCCTCCATCCCCTCTTTCCCCTCCCTCTCCTCCCTATATCACACATGCACACACATACACACACACACACACACCTCAAGACCTGCAGATATGGAGCACATTGAGTTGTTCTTCGAGGTCCTTGGGGTCAGCACATATTGGACTTGACGCTAGGCGACATCGACATGGATAATTGTAAAAATCTGGAAGGGCCTAGCAATCCCTCAGTGGAGCAACGATTGAAAGTCTCTCCATCTGTCCTAACATGTCGGGTGAAATCAACATCACCCGTCACATGGAGTCGTCCGCGGTTACGGTACATTATCTGGTAAATGGTGGTGTCATGTTCCCCGGAGTGGCAGGTGGAAGGGTAC
The DNA here is from genome assembly GCF_021184085.1 of Oncorhynchus gorbuscha. Classification (NCBI taxonomy): domain Eukaryota; kingdom Metazoa; phylum Chordata; class Actinopteri; order Salmoniformes; family Salmonidae; genus Oncorhynchus; species Oncorhynchus gorbuscha. The sequence continues at coordinate 75,611,930 of NC_060185.1, forward strand.
AACGTTTTGCCTGTTAGTGATAGCAAAGTGATTTCATTATCATGATGTTGTGTACAGTGGTGGATGTCCTGGGTTGATGCGTTATGTACTTATCATGGAGAAAAGAGATTTTGGGGGAATACGTAGATGGTATAGAATCTGTTGTTTCCATAAAATATGTTCTGTGCAACAAAGCAAATTATATGATATTAGAACTATTTGAATTATTGATCAACTTCCTTCTCTCTCTTTCAGGAGAGTGACAGTCTGTGGTGGGATGCGTTTGCCACAGAGTTCTTTGAGGAGGACGCCACCCTGACCCTCTCCTTCTGCCTGGAGGATGGACCAAAGAGATACAGTAAGACTACACTGCCCACCTGCTTTACCAACTGTCCTCTGTTCTGTTCAGTAGCTCACTTCCTACCTATTGTCATGCCTTTCTCTAGCGTAAGGGACAGATAGCAATTTACTGGGGGGGAGGTGTGTTCCAAAATAGGGGAGGGTGTTTTGCTTTGAAGAGGGTTGTGTTTTTTTTCTCCATCCATGCACCTTTTCCTATGTCAAGGTGTTTTGGTACTTCCCTTATGCACTACAGTTTTCCCTGTACTAACTTTTACTATTCCACAGATTAGTATAGTCTACTAGTCTATCTATCCTGGCCTCCATCCACCATTCATAGTTACAATAGTGGTATGTGGATCGTTGTCCAGATCTGCAGTAGGCTAACTTGCAATCATACCACATAAAAAATATTACAAGCTGCATACATTTTTTTTTATGAATCGACAAGAACAAATAGGAATAGCTGATAGACAGCAGAGATACCAGGTGCATCATTGCACATGAAAGAACAGTGAAGGCATGAGACAAAGCTAAAACAAATCGGGTTTAGGGACAATACAATCATCCTTCCTAGACTAGCCTACAACACAATAATGCAATGAATAATTTCATTGTTGTATTCAAGTGAGTACAACATTCTAGCCTACTGTAGGGTGCAGTGACAATGTCATTTGAGTAACGGCGCAAAAGCCGCGCTATTTGAATATTTCATTTGATTTGGATCAGTTGTGGGTCTACTCTGGACAATGTGTTAGGTCTAGAAAGGCACAGTAGCAGGCCAGTTTGGCTGTAGTTTAACTTCTAATTCTGAGACACGCTGTCTGTTGCGCATTATCATTCTCCCAAGTCTTCCTATAATTTGGCCACATATGCTCCCAGCAGGCCCAGCTATTCAGGAAAGCTTAACTCACGCTCTGCCTCCTCTCCAATCCTAGCGGCTATTCCTCATGCACCTAGAACACTTCAATATAGTCTAAATATAACTTTTTAATATGAACTTTTATATGTGGTATTAACACAACCAGTCACAATGTTTTAATCTGATTAGGCTACTTCAAAAGTCTCCTGTAAGCATACCCATATCTAGGGTTTTGTTCTGGTGATGTGATGATAAATGCTTGCATGCCATTTGACAAATACACATTATCTTGCACTTTTGTCAATAATAATCTCATCATGTAGTAGGCTATAACTGCACTGTGTCTGCAAGCTGTTGGCTAGAGTGCGTGACAATACCAGAGTTGGCACATTCACTATACCTACGCAACAGATTTTGTGACAAAACCATCATTACGCCAAGAGTTGAAAATGCGATGGAAATCCATTTAACTTGTATTTTTTATTCGGTACATGGGAATTTTACCTCAAAAAGTATTTTTGTGTACACTACGTATTTATACACAGACTTTTATCTGCAACAAGTAAATTTGATGGAAACACAACTCTGATGGGAAAATGCTCCAGGGTTTCCCTTATTGCAGCTTTTGATCAATAAAAATAAATAAAAGCCAATAAATGAAATTGTAGCAGGTCAAATTGTCCAGGAGAGACTGTCTATCATAGCCTACACCCTAAATTTGCACATCAGTACCATTCTCTTAGGCTTTGGGCGCATATGCGCCTGCTACTAAAGAGAGAGAGAGACCGAGAGAGGAGCCTTGGCTTAGGCTACCGTTGATTGTGAAAATGGAGGCCTTTTTCATTTAAATAAAATGAAAGTTAGAGGAAAAAGAGCATGCCTATAGTGAAAAGCCTACAAGAGGAATTTAATATAAGTTTTAATATTGTAGTAGACTAAGATAATAATGCAGTCTACTGTGCAACTCACTTATCAGGTACGATGACATTTTGGAATTTATTTATAATATTTTTTTGTATAGCATTGTTATTATTAGGCGTCATATTTATTAATTTATTAATCTTTAAATAACAAAGCATATTTTGTTTAATTGTATAGAGACATTTTCATTGACTAAATTAAATTAGATCTGTCATTTTTAATTGTGTGCTCCAAATGTAGTTTAAGATAGGTTATAAGTAAGTATGTTGTAAAATAAGTATAAGTAGCATATTTCTGTCATTTGTTGGTTATAGTAGGCACTTTAATTGGCTGGTAATTGCTGCAATATATCCTTATCTAAACTTTTTTGAAGGTTTAAACCAGTTCACAAGTGTTTTGTTTCATTCTGTTGAGACATTTTCTGTCACCAAAATAAAGTTCCAATTGTACAGTGCCTTGCAAAAGTATTCACCCCCTTGGCGTTTTTGCTATTTTGTTGCATTACAACCTGTAATTTAAATGGATTTTTATTTGGATTTCATGTAATAGACATACACAAAATAGTCCAAATTGAAGTGAAATGAAAAAAATAACTTGTTTCAAAGAAATCTAAAAAATAAAAAAGGGAAAGTGGTGCATGCATATGTATTCACCCCCTTTGCTATGAAGCTCCTAAATAACATCTGGTGCAACCAATTACCTTCAGAAGTCACACAATTAGTTAAATAAAGTCCACCTATGTGCAGTCTGTGTCACATGATCTGTCACATGATCTCAGTATATATACCTGTTCTGAAAGGCCCCAGAGTCTGCAACACCACTAAGCAAGGGGTACCACCAAGGAAGCGGTACTATGAAGACCAAGGAGCTCTCCAAACAAGTCAGGGATAAAGTTGTGGAGACGTACAGATCAGGGTTGGGTTATAACAAAATATCAGAAACTTTGAACATCCCATGGAGCACCATTAAATCCATTATTAAAAAATGGAAAGAATATGGCACCACAACAAACCTGCCAAGAGAGGGCCGCACACCAAACTCACGGACCAGTCAAGGAGGGCATTAATCAGAGAGACAACAAAGAGACCAAAGATAACCCTGAAGGAGCTGCAGCGGAGATTGGAGTATCTGTCCATAGGACCACTTTAAGCCGTACACTCCACAGAACTGGGTTTTATGACAGAGTAGCAAGAAAAAAATAAGCTAACACGTTTGGTGTTCGCCAAAAGGCATGTGGGAGACTCCCCAAACATATGGAAGGAGGTACTCTGGTCAGATGAGACTAAATTTGAGCTTTATGGCCATCAAGGAAAACATTATGTCTGGCGCAAACCCAACACCTCTCATCACCCAGAGAATACCATCCACATAGCATAGCGGTGGCAGCATCACGCTGTGGGGATGTTTTTCATCGGCAGGGACTGGGAAACTGGTCAGAATTTAAGGAATGATGGATGGTGCTAAATACAGGGACATTCTTGAGGTAAACCTGTTTCAGTCTTCCAGAGATTTGAGATTGGGACGGAGGTTCACCTTCCAGCAGGTCAATGACCCAAAGCATACTGCTGAAGCAACACTCAAGTTATTTAAGTGGAAACATTTAAATGTCTTGGAATGGCCTAGTCAAAGTCCAGACCTCAATCCAATTGAGAGTCTCTGGTATGATTTAAAGATTACTGTACACCAGCAGGACCCATCCAACTTGAAGAAGCTGGAGCAGTTTTGCCTTGAAGAATGGGCAACAATCCCAATGGCTAGATGTGCCAAGCTTATAGAGACATACCCCAAGAGATTTGCAGCTGTTATTGCTGCAAAACTAAAGTATTGATTATGGGGGGTGAATAGTTATGCACGCTCAAGTGTTTTTGTCTTATTTCTTGTTTGTTTCATAATAGTAAATATTTTGCATCTTCAAAGTGGTAGGCATGTTGTGTAAGTTGTGTCGTGGGGTGACAGCTAGCCTAGTGGTTAGAGTGTTGGACTAGTAATTGGAAGGTTGCAAGATCAAATCCCTGAGCTGACAAGGTAAAAATCTGTTGTTCTACCCCTGAACAAGGTAGTTAACATACTGGTCCTAGGCTATCATTGAAAATAAGAATTTGTTCTTAACTGACCTGCCTAGTTAAATTATGGTAAAATGATACAAACCACCCAAAAATCCATTTTAATTCCAGGATGTAAGGCAACAAAATAGGAAAAATGCCAAGAGGGTGAATACTTTCACAAGCCACTGTAATGTTGTGTTTGCAGCAATATAATAGCCTGCGCATGTTCTCCCTATAAACAATTGCTTGACTTATTTTTGATATGTGACCCACCACCTGGATCCAGTACTATATAACCAAATTGTGTTTTTTTTACATTGGATAAAAGCAGGGACTCAGAGATAGAAATTGGAATATCATACACTACTGTTGAGTAACAATGGGAAAGTAATTAAGCTTTGAACATTGATAAACTTGTAACCTCACTTCTGAGAAAATGTCCCTTGAATAATTGGTACACCTACTGGAGAGCTCTTCTTTGTCTACACCCATTCAACATCATTCACACCCTCTTAAGCTTTAATCCCACCCATCTCTTTAAAGATTCACATGTGAGGGTATGTGCTAAACAGAGTTGGCAGTGTAGTAAACAACCAAAGATTTCAAGACTAAAAGGGGTGAAAGTAGTAGCCTACAATAAGGAAAAACTCTGGGTAAAAATGATCTTCATCCAGTCCTTGGCCTATATCAAAATCTGACTTCGAATAATATTACTACACAGATCATACACATTACTGAAAAGGTAGCTAGACTCTTACCCGTATACCTATACCATTTAACTCTGTTTTGTTTGTAGCTATATCTTGTTTGGCCAGTGTTGTGTCAAGTCACTCCGGTTCACACTGACCGTGGGGTGTGCAGAAAGTAGCCCACCTGCTAAAATCAGGGCATCAATGTTGAGGAAAGTAGCAAAACTTCTGTAGTTCTTGATTGCTAATATTATATATTTCATCATATTTAATTTCTACATCCGTGGTAGAAATGATCTACACATACTGAGCAGCTCACGTTATAGACAGAAGCATGCTACATGGCAGACCAATCCGAACTTCTCTCTGCATGTCCAGCCCATCCATTATCTCAGACAATCATGGCAAGGGGGAAGGTTCCTTTGCTTTTTCCTTGGCTAAACCAACTAGGCTCATAATAAAATGTGTTATTTGTATTTACAGATGGAATACAAGTTTGTTATTAAGGCACATAAGAGTTACCACGTTCTAGAAGGCATTTCTGCCCCCAAAACACATTTTGGTAAAAACAAATACATTTAAAAGCCTCTCCTGTGAAGTAGTGACTTGTGACATACGCCTAGCTTTCTGAAACGGGTCACAAGTTTAAAAAGCTATTATTAAGTTTTAGCTACTGCAAGCCTATGATATGAAGGCAGTGTGCACCGGTGGTCAAACTGACTCAGTTAAACATAAGGTGATTAATAATGTTTCAGGCCTTCCAGAGTTGCTCCTATAATCTAATATAATTATTTGAAAATGAACTAATTACCCTCCTTCTGTACGTATATGTCTGTATAGCAGACGCATTAGCCATCTGACAAAGAAATGCATGTTGGTGTCGTAGCATGCCGCCGGCATATCTCTATCTCTCTGGGGCTAGCCTTAAGCTTCTCTTCCTTCATATAGTCTTAGTTTAAATATTAATATCATACAGTGGACACCTAAGCCTATAGGTCTATGCATGCAATGCCCTGATGCATTTAATGCTCAAATCTGACAATTTAATCATGAGGTGGACAATTATTGTTATGGGAAAGTTCCCTAAAAACACTAATAGGCTATAAAGTTCGGCATATGCTACATCGAAACACAAGGAATAGTGTTTTTTCAATTTGTTATAGGTATAAGATTTCAGGTATGACCCAGATGGAGACAGTGTCGAAGAAACAAACGTTTATTTCTAGTACAGGGGCAGGCAAATGACAAAGGCAGGCAGAGGTCAGTAATCCAGAGAGGGTGGAAAAGGTCCAGAATGGCAGGCAGTCACCGGGTCAGAGCAGGCAGGGGTCAATAACCCAGTGAGGTGGGGCAAGGTATAGAACGGCAGGCAGGCTCAGGGTTGGGGCAGGCAGAACGGTCAAAACCGGGAGGGACTAGAAAACAGGAGCAAGAACAGACAGGAGCAGGGGAACAAAGCGCTGGTAGGTTTCACGAAACAAAGTGAACTGTCAATAGACAAATAGAGCACACAGGTATAAATGCACAGGGTATAATGGGGAAGAGGGGCGACACCTGGAGGGGGGTGGAGACAAGCACAACGAAAGGTGAAACAGATCAGGGTGTGACAATAAGCTGTTTTTAAGGCCAACACCCCTTGTTTATTGATGGCTCTGGCTGCGCCAAGTCTGATCTGAATGCATATAGATGTCCGCTAAATTTCTCAAATATCTGGTCAATTCAATTCTTCCCAGTCACATTTTCCAAAAGGAAACCCTGAAATGTGTATGTTGTTTTTATGCAGATTTTAGAATATTAACATGAAAATCTGTTGCAAATTGGATGGAAATCTATAGACACCATTAAGACTCAAGTGCAAGTGCACTAGTCCAGTCTCACTGATTATGCCTGCACATCATGGTTGACCAGCAGCCCCAAACATCTAAAGAATAAGTTACAGACTATGGAATAATATTTTCCCGGTATTTTACAAATGTTCCATCCCGAGAATAATCACTTTTCTCTACTAACTGAATGACAGAGGACCATGCTCTACTGACTGAACTACAGAGGACCATGCTCTACTGACTGAAATACAGAGGACCATGCTCTACTAACTGAACTACAGAGGACCATGCCCTACTGACTGAACTACAGAGGACCATGCTCTACTGACTGAAATACAGAGGACCATGCTCTACTAACTGAACTACAGAGGACCATGCCCTACTGACTGAACTACAGAGGACCATGCTCTACGAACTGAACGACAGAGGACCATGCTCTACTAACTGAAATGAAGAGCACCATGCTCTACCAACTGAACTATAGAGGACCATGCTCTACTAACTGAACTATAGAGTAACCTTGTGGGTTACATAGTGTAAATAACTTTAGTTTAATTCAGAGCTAATCTTGTTTTTACATAAACACCACAACACATGACATTACACCAAAACAATATATGACATTACACCAACACAATGCATTACACCACCACTACACAATACATGACATTACATAAACACAATACATGACATTACACCAACACAATGCATTACATTACACCAACACTACACAATACATGACATTACACCAACACAATACATTACATTACACCACCACTACACAATACATGACATTACACCAACACAATACATGACAGTACACCAACACAATGCATTACACCACCACTACACAATACATGACATTACATAAACACAATACATGACATTACACCAACACAATGCATTACATTACACCAACACTACACAATACATGACATTACATAAACACAATACATGACATTACACCAAAACAATACATGACATTACACCAACACATGGCATTACACAATACATGACATTACATAAACACAATACATGACATTACACCAACACAATGCATTACATTACACCAACACTACACAATACATGACATTACATAAACACAATACATTACATTACACCAAAACAATACATGACATTACACCAACACAACACAATACATGACATTACATAAACACAATGCATGACATTACACCAACACTACACAATGCATGACATTACACCAACACTACACAATACATGACATTACACCACCACTACACAATACATGACATTACACCACCACTACACAATACATGACATTACACCACCACTACACAATACATGACATTACACCACCACTACACAATACATGACATTACACCAACACAATGCATTACACCAACACTACACAATACATGACATTACACCACCACTACACAATACATGACATTACACCAACACAATGCATTACATTACACCAACACTACACAATACATGACATTACACCAATACAGTACTTGAAATTGCACCAACAGAATAGATTACATTACATTACACCAACACAACACATGACATTACACCAGCACAATACATTACACCAACACAATACTTGACATTACACCAATACAATACATTACACCAGCAGAATACATTACACCAACAGAATAGATTACACCAACACAATACAGGACATTACACCAACACAATACAGGACATTACACCAAAACTACACAATACTTGACATTACACCAATACAATACTTGACATTACACCAATACAATACATTACACTAGCAGAATACATTACACCAACAGAATAGATTACACCAACACAATACTTTACATTACACCAACACAATACAGGACATTACACCAACACAATACTTTACATTACACCAACACAATACAGGACATTACACCAACACAATACTTGACATTACACCAATACAATACATTACACCAGCAGAATACATTACACCAACAGAATAGATTACACCAACACAATACTTTACATTACACCAACACAATACATGACATTACACTAACACAATACATGACATTACACCAACACAATTAATTACATTACACCAACACTACACAATAGGTGACATTACACCAACACAATGAATTACATTACACCAACACTACACAATAGGTGACATTACACCAACACAATGAATTACATTACACCAACAATACACAATAGGTGACATTACACCAACACAATGAATTACATTACACCAACACATGACATGATATTACACCAACACAACACATGACATTACACCAACACAATGCATTACATTACACCAACACTACACAATAGGTGACATTACACCAACACAATGAATTACATTACACCAACACTACACAATAGGTGACATTACACCAACACAATTAATTACATTACACCAACACATGACATGATATTACACCAACACAACACATGACATTACACCAACACAATGCATTACATTACACCAACACTACACAATAGGTGACATTACACCAACACAATGAATTACATTACACCAACACTACACAATAGGTGACATTACACCAACACAATTAATTACATTACACCAACACATGACATGACATTACACCAACAAAACACATGACATTACACCAACACAATACTTGACATTACACCAACACAATAATTGACATTACACCAACACAATACATGACATTACACCAACACAATACATGACATTACACCAACACAATACTTGACATTACACCAACACAATACTTGACATTACACCAACACAATACATGACATTACACCAACACATGACATGACATTACACCAACAAAACACATGACATTACACCAACACAATACTTGACATTACACCAACACAATAATTGACATTACACCAACACAATACATGACATTACACCAACACAATACATGACATTACACCAACACAATACTTGACATTACACCAATACAATACATGACATTACACCAACACAATACTTGACATTACACCAACACAATACATGACATTACACCAACACAATACTTGACATTACACCAACACAATGCGTGACATTACACCAACACAATACATGACATTACACCAACACAATACTTGACATTACACCAACACAATGCGTGACATTACACCAACACAATATGTGACATTACACCAACACAATACTTGACATTACACCAACACAATACATGACATTACACCAACGCAATACTTGACGTTACACCAACACAATGCGTGACATTACACCAACACAATACATGACATTACACCAACACAATACTTGACATTACACCAACACAATGCGTGACATTACACCAACACAATACATGACATTACGCCAACACAATACTTGACATTACACCAACACAATGCGTGACATTACACCAACACAATATGTGACATTACACCAACACAATACATGACATTACACCAACACAATACTTGACATTACACCAACACAATACTTGACATTACACCAACACAATGCGTGACATTACACCAACACAATACATGACATTACACCAACACAATACTTGACATTACACCAACACAATGCGTGACATTACACCAACACAATATGTGACATTACACCAACACAATACATGACATTACACCAACACAATGAATTACATTACACCAACAATACACAATAGGTGACATTACACCAACACAATGAATTACATTACACCAACACATGACATGATATTACACCAACACAACACAGGACATTACACCAACACAATGCATTACATTACACCAACACTACACAATAGGTGACATTACACCAACACAATGAATTACATTACACCAACACTACACAATAGGTGACATTACACCAACACAATTAATTACATTACACCAACACATGACATGATATTACACCAACACAACACATGACATTACACCAACACAATGAATTACATTACACCAACACATGACATGACATTACACCAACACAATGAATTACATTACACCAACACTACACAATAGGTGACATTACACCAACACAATTAATTACATTACACCAACACATGACATGACATTACACCAACAAAACACATGACATTACACCAACACAATACTTGACATTACACCAACACAATAATTGACATTACACCAACACAATACATGACATTACACCAACACAATACATGACATTACACCAACACAATACTTGACATTACACCAACACAATACTTGACATTACACCAACACAATACATGACATTACACCAACACATGACATGACATTACACCAACAAAACACATGACATTACACCAACACAATACTTGACATTACACCAACACAATAATTGACATTACACCAACACAATACATGACATTACACCAACACAATACATGACATTACACCAACACAATACTTGACATTACACCAATACAATACATGACATTACACCAACACAATACTTGACATTACACCAACACAATACATGACATTACACCAACACAATACTTGACATTACACCAACACAATGCGTGACATTACACCAACACAATACATGACATTACACCAACACAATACTTGACATTACACCAACACAATGCGTGACATTACACCAACACAATATGTGACATTACACCAACACAATACTTGACATTACACCAACACAATACATGACATTACACCAACACAATACTTGACGTTACACCAACACAATGCGTGACATTACACCAACACAATACATGACATTACACCAACACAATACTTGACATTACACCAACACAATGCGTGACATTACACCAACACAATACATGACATTACGCCAACACAATACTTGACATTACACCAACACAATGCGTGACATTACACCAACACAATATGTGACATTACACCAACACAATACATGACATTACACCAACACAATACTTGACATTACACCAACACAATACTTGACATTACACCAACACAATGCGTGACATTACACCAACACAATACATGACATTACACCAACACAATACTTGACATTACACCAACACAATGCGTGACATTACACCAACACAATATGTGACATTACACCAACACAATACATGACATTACACCAACACAATACTTGACATTACACCAACACAATACTTGACATTACACCAACACAATGCGTGACATTACACCAACACAATACATGACATTACACCAACACAATATGTGACATTACACCAACACAATGCGTGACATTACACCAACACAATGCGTGACATTACACCAACACAATGCGTGACCAACACAATGTGACTGTGGGTGCGTATGTTAGTGTGAATGTGGGTGCGTATGTTAGTGTGAATGTGGGTGCGTATGTTAGTGTGAATGTGGGTGCGTATGTTAGTGTGAATGTGGGTGCGTATGTTTGTGTGAATGTGTGTGTGTGAGAAGCCAGTATAAAATTAATTGTGAACACCGTATGTTAGTGTGAATGTGTGTGCGTATGTTAGTGTGAATGTGGGTGCGTTTGTTAGTGTGAATGTGGGTGCGTATGTTAGTGTGAATGTGGGTGCGTATGTTAGTGTGAATGTGGGTGCGTATGTTAGTGTGAATGTGGGTGCGTATGTTTGTGTGAATGTGGGTGCGTATGTTTGTGTGAATGTGTGTGTGTGAGAAGCCAGTATAAAATGAATTGTCTTGTACAACAGACCAGCGCTCTTGTGAATAAACCTTTGACTATTTTAGCTGGGCCTCCGTCTGTTTCATTCGACCAGGATCTTACAAATTCTAGGTCGCAAACTGAGTAGTATAATTGAATTGGGTTATGAACCTTGAGAACATAATTCTCCTAACAATTTGGTCATTTGAACCGGATTTCAATACCTGCCTCTGTCGTCCCAAGGAATTGCTGAAAACCGTGCATGGGCGGATCCAGGATCCGTAAGACAAAGACCTGACCTCTGAATTGAGGGTTTATTTCAGGCCAGTGGTGAACTGGTACACAACAGAGGTCTAACCTACATTGCTTTTCCTAGTCTACGAGAAGGTCAGTAAATCTTTATTTAGTTTTTGTGTAGTTTAGGTGTTGATTTTAAAATTCCCATAGGGCATTCTGACCCGGTGACCTATATTTAGAATGTTGTGTAGAGAAAAGTTTTAAAGGCAACAAAGTATGCAAATGGGTGCATTTGCATACTATGCAAATGGTAGGTAGGAATAGGGTGGAGAGCCATCTAGGCAGCAGTAGAAGGGAGTCCGTAATGACACCGGGTACCGAATATTGAGATCTAACTGAGATCTGATCAAGAATATATTAGAAGGTCCGTAAATGACGCGAGATATCAGTGGCTACCACCAAGACTATCAGTGGACACTACCTATATAAACTAACAGAAAGAAGAAAGAAGGGAGCCTAATATAGCGGAGGGAGATACGAGATATTAACGTCAAAAGAACAAGGAACAACAGACAAATAGGCTGCTGACTAGGGATTTATGACCCCTGGAAATTAGCTTATAGGTTGTAAACGGTGAGACCTAATGTCCGATCGACACCACTATAGATAGTTTCAAGAAAGGAAAAGCACACATAGGTTAAGAGATGGCAAAATACACAGAGTGTGAGCACACAGGGAGTAGCGACACACACCAATAGTGAGACACACATAGGAGTAATTTAAATCAGAAATAAAGAGTCACACACATAGATTGTGATAACAACTATAGTGATTGGATAGCTGTTAAAAGCACACACCTAGTTCATAGAAATACCTACACATAGATTGTGAGAATAAGCAGAGTGACTACCAGGTTTTACTAGCAATGGGTAATAAATCCTCAACGGAGGTCCCGGAATTAACAGGAGATGAGAAATACATGCAGGGAAAAGATAAGAGGAACACCTATTTTGGCCCGAAATGGAGGAGGAAGTACGAATTTGACAGACGTTTAAATATAGAAAAACTGGGATCAATGATAAGACAGATACAGCAGGCATGTGGAGACAAGGCAGATAAACAACGAGCAGAAGGGCTAGACACAGCGAGGATAGCCGACGCGAGGAAGAGAGCAGAGGGAGAAAAGAAAAAGGAAGTCAAAAAAGAAGGAAGATGTAAGTAGCAAGTAGCAAGCAACTAGGAACAATAACTCCCACAGCTCCTCTGGAGGACTCTCATAAGCCTAAATTGTACCCAACCCTGATAGACCAGGCGTGGAGAGAGAATCCCAATGATGAAACGGTGGTGAGACGACGGCAGCCAGTGCTTCCCGTCCCACCACCACCACCACCACCACCACCACCCCCATATGGGGAACCTCCTGGAGCCAAGGGAGGGGTAGAGCGGGAGGAGGAAAGGATAGGGCTAGCTGCCTTAGGGAAAGTCAGGAAAGATTTAACCGAACTAGGACAGGATTAGGCAAATTTTTTGAGAAAGTGGATAGAGGTAGAGAAAGGGAGAAAGTCGAGAAAAGTCGATAGAGACAGTCTAAGGAAAGGTGTAGGTAGTCAAGGGAAACAGCAGGTCGAGGGTTAAATACCGGGCTGTCTGAATCCCGGAAAAGAAGGTAAGAAGGCAAGCGTAGAGAGAGGGTGAGAGAAAGTTACAAGATAAGAGGACATAGAGAAAACGAGAGAGAGAAAGAGAAAGGAGAATCCTCGCTGGGGAAAAGCTTGGACCTTCAATTAGGGCTATCTTCTGGGAATTGTCTCAGTAGCACGTGCTGGAGTCTACAACTACAGACAATTATAATAATAGGGTTATTTGCGTCTCAATCATTTCAATAGCGTTGGTGGTTGAGGGGTAGAACTCTTGCCTACAACGCGGAAGACTGGTTCGCATCTCAGCCTGGGCACCAATAGACGAAAATGAATTCTGATTGTAATTCAACTATTGATAGGTTTTGCCTGGAGAGATACGGTTGTTAGTGTTTAAGATATAAACTGAACGTTTTAATAGCTTGTTTAGGTTTAATTGAAAGACTAATTCATTCTAAATAATGGCAAGGCGACTTCGATGTAACACGCTGTCTTGCCTGAATGATCTGCTGGAATAACATATTGAGAATGGAGTCGTATTTTCATTTTATTTTAACCAGGCAAGTCAGTTAAGAACAAATTCTTATTTTCAATGACGGCCTAGGAACAGTGGGTTAACTGCCTGTTCAGGGGCAGAACAACAGATTTGTACCTTCTCAGCTCTGGGGTTTGAACTTGCAACCTTCTGGTTACTAGTCCAACACTCTTACATCTAGGCTACCCTGCCTGAATCATAGAAGAGACAGTTACCCAAGTCTAATGAATTCTAAATCATAGAGGAGAGATAATTGCGATAGAGTTGTGCCCATTGAATTGTGTTTTTTATTCTTATGGATTGACTGATTTAGGCTATAAATTTAGCGAAGTACATGGTACTTTTAAATTTGGGAGAAGAGAAAGTTGGAAAGTTTGGTTTTACTCTTATGATAGAATTAAAGCACAACTCAGTTTGAGTAGGGGTTATATTTTTGCCTAGAGGTAGGAATAGGAGAGTTAGTTGCAGGGTTGCCAACTAATTTTCAGGGTAAGTTGCTAGAGAAAGGTTGATTTGTTTCTAAATGACATTGGGATATCATTGTGTGATAATGTAAAACTGTGTCATTATGTAGAAATACACAATAACGTTAATCAAATTGATTTGACAGCTGTTCGGGTACAGACTCCCACACTTTTCTGTACTTCTGGGAGTATAATTTTGATTGAGAGATGTTGGTTGATGTTGTAAGTTCTGTTCAAGATCAAACATATGTGACCAACTATATTCATTGGGTATGGCTTGTCGAACCCGTGCCTGGGCACGGGCTGAGCGCCTGCTGCTGACGTCACTCACAATGCACTTTTGCCAGGCAATGGTGTTGTGACTGAGGGTGTGACAGAGAAAATAGTTTGTGTCATTTAGAGGGAAAATGTGTGCATTATTGCTTTGAGTCACTTTTCAAAAGTTGCCAAAAGTTCCAAATACATTTGCAAAAGTAGCTAAATTTGTCAGGGTAGTCTGAAAAGTTGCTAAATCTAGCAACAAAATTGCTAGGTGGGCATCACTGGTTGGTTGTGCACTGACTGGGCTATATTTGGCTGTAATGGTTTCAGGTCTGAATAGTTGAATCGTAAAGGTTTTGTGATAGTTTTTGGTTATTGATGCTTGGTTATTGATTCTTGGTTTGACTGTTTAGGTAACACCAGTGAAATTGAACAGGAAGTTAAGGTATTCTAACATTATAATCTGTTTCCATTACGTGGAACCATGACAGGTCCACAAAGTGGATTGCAGGTTGGGTTAATTTTATTTTAAAGGGACAGTGCACATTAATCATAGTTGTGTGTCTAATGGCAGGGTTTCCTATTAAGCATTTTCAGGGACTGTTTGCAGACAGACTGAATGTTGATGTTGCAAAGCAAGCTTGGAGCGCACATTCAATCAAGCATAATTAACCATTGAGGAAATGTAAAACTAATGATTGGAGGAAGTATAATGGAATTATCATTAGGTTGTGTTTGTAGTAAACGTTTAGGTTTGGGTTTGAGGAGAGACACGATATCTTAAAGGGGTACACTCACGTATGGAATATTAGAAGTTTATTTTCTGAGTTTTAATTAAACACATGAATTCTTTAGATAAAGGGAATGTTCTAGGAACCTGGGTACAACATGTAGAAAATTTTTCATGGTTTTTCTTTAATTTGTATAATATAGTATGAAACGCGACTGTAAAAGGGTGGTATGACCTTTGACCTCTATCATGGCTTTGTCAGGCCCTGGCCAGAAAGGCTTTTTATTCTCTATTTTGGTTAGGCCAGGATGTGACTAGGGTGGGAGTTATATGTTCTTTTTTCTATGTTTTGTATTTCTTTGTTTATGGCCAGGTATGGTTCTCAATCAGGGACAGCTGTCTGTCGTTATCTCTAATTGAGAATCATACTTAGGTAGCTCTTGCCCACAAGGGGTTTGTGGGTAGTTATTTTCTGTTTAGTGTCTTTTGCACCTGATGGAGCTGTTTCGGTTGTTCTTTTGTTGCTTGTTTGATAGTGTTCAGTTTTCCATTAAAATGATGAACACTTACCACGCTGCACCTTGGTCCTCACCTTCCACCAACAACAGCCGTTACAGGCTTTCCTTTATGGTCTGATCAGCCTCGTGGGAGGGCCATTTGGATAATGGATTTAAGGTCATCTCTGATACTGATTTTAAGGTAATTGATAATTATGAACGAGTTTATAGGTCATTGACATATTTGTAAGTTGAACCAATGAGAAGAAAGAAATGGCATAGCATTGGATTGATGGTAGACTGATGTTACGTATTTAGAACATGATCCAAGCCAACAGGACAGGGATATATGACATCTGTGGTGATTCAGAATCATTAAGAGCATTGAGATAGTTTGATTAAGGTTATGTAAGGTTATGTAATAACCTTAGAGATTGCCACCATAGACAGGTGATTTTTCTAAAATCCATGAGTTCAGACAGGGAGACAGTGAGACACTTGGTCAATATTTGGAAACAACCCATATTTTGTACTGACTTATGAGAAAGAGCGACAGACAGATAGAAGGAAGGGCAGACGGAGAAGCCCTCCCCGCACCTTGCAGAGAGAATATAGAAGTGACACCGAATGGGTACATAACAGGGGAATGAAAGCTTAGTTGGTTTCGGGAGCTAAGAAGTTAGACACTGAACCATGGCCTAGAAATGATTGACTTAGGTAAGATTAATAAATTATCCTTAAGTCAATGTTATGCGGGAATGTTGATATATGGGCAGAGCCGTGTATCAAGAGGGGGTAGGATAGGACACTTTGTTGCCTATTGGATAATAAACAAAAAAAAATTGCACCAACACAATAGATTTCATTACACCAACACAATACATAACATTACACCAACACAATTCATTACACCAACACAATACATAACGTTACACCAACACAATAATAACATTACACCAACACAATTCATTACACCAACACAATACTTGACGTTACACCAACACAATACTTGACGTTACACCAACACAATACTTGACGTTACACCAACACAATACTTGATGTTACACCAACACAATACTTGACGTTACACCAACACAATACTTGACGTTACACCAACACAATACTTGACGTTACACCAACACAATACTTGACGTTACACCCACACAATACTTGACGTTACACCAACACAATACTTGACGTTACACCAACACAATACTTGACGTTACACCAACACAATACTTGACGTTACACCAACACAATACTTGACGTTACACCAACACAATACTTGACGTTACACCAACACAATACTTGACGTTACACCAACACAATACTTGACGTTACACCAACACAATACTTGACGTTACACCAACACAATACTTGACATTACACCATCACAGTACTTGACGTTACACCAACACAATACTTGACGTTACACCAACACAATACTTGACGTTACACCAACACAATACTTGACGTTACACCAACACAATACTTGACGTTACACCAACACAGTAATTGACATTACACCAACACAGTAATTGACATTACACCAACACAGTAATTGACATTACACCAACACAGTAATTGACATTACACCAACACAGTACTTGACATTACACCAACAGAATACATTACACCAACACAGTACTTGACATTACACCAACAGAATACTTGACATTACACCATCACAGTACTTGACATTATACCAACACAGTACTTGACATTACACCAACACAGTACTTGACATTACACCAACACAGTACTTGACATTACACCAACACAGTACTTGACATTACACCAACACAGTACTTGACATTACACCAACACAGTACTTGACATTACACCATCACAGTACTTGACATTACACCAACACAATACTTGATATTACACCATCACAGTACTTGACATTACACCAACAGAATACATTACACCAACACAGTACTTGACATTACACCATCACAGTACTTGACATTACACCAACAGAATACATTACACCATCACAGTACTTGACATTACACCAACACAATACTTGATATTACACCATCACAGTACTTGACATTACACCAACACAATACTTGATATTACACCATCACAGTACATGACATTACACCAACACAATACTTGATATTACACCATCACAGTACATGACATTACACCAACACAATACTTGATATTACACCATCACAGTACATGACATTACACCAACACAATACTTGATATTACACCATCACAGTACTTGACATTACACCAACACAATACTTGATATTACACCATCACAGTACTTGACATTACACCAACAGAATACATTACACCATCACAGTACTTGACATTACACCAACACAATACTTGATATTACACCATCACAGTACATGACATTACACCAACACAATACTTGATATTACACCATCACAGTACATGACATTACACCAACACAATACTTGATATTACACCATCACAGTACATGACATTACACCAACACAATACTTGATATTACACCATCACAGTACATGATATTACACCATCACAGTACATGACATTACACCAACACAAGTGGACACATTTAAATAAACAGAATATCCAATACATACAAAAAGTCCAAATATACTAGATTCATTCAACCAGTTGTAAAAGGTCTTAAAACGTTTAACTTGTACCTGCTTCAGAAATGTGTTTGAGTAACGACTTGCTTTTGACACAAAAGTGTCACGAGACTTTTATCAAGACTGGTTCAATTTTGATTTTTTAAAAACATTTCATGTTGATACTCATTATTTAAAGACAGTTTTCAACGACACACAAATTCACAGATCTGTTGCATTTAGATCACACCATGTCCTATGGCATGGGTAGTTGCTAGTGGGCTTGGCACTATTGGTGTTTCTGCTCATCTGCCTAGGCTAGATAGGCTGCCTTTTGATATCGACAGCTCTTTGAATATCAGACGGGCATAGATTTTGATATGTATGTTTGCTGTTGTTTTGAAATACATTGCGGTATGTGTACAGTGTGTACAAAAAAACATGTACAGAGTGTGTGTGACTTAGCTGAGAGATGGAGGCGAGTAGGTGTGTGTGTGTGTGTGCGTGCGTGCATGCGCTCTGCCTTTTTCTTTTCAAATGTAAATATTCAAAACCCCCACGGTGTTGAGACGGTAACCTGGTTCCCCCGGGAATGGACAGCTTAACGCCATGACGATGACTCACCGACCAGTCAGAAACATTCTCATTTCAAGTTCAGACTGACACACACACATATGGAACAAAGTTACATTGATACGAATGCAGGAAAAGCTGTCTCACAAGCTATAAACAGATATGACATGAGATGTATTAAAAAGTAGCTGTCAGTCAAAAACTATGGCTTGAAAATAATGACACTGTCTTTGGTTTTCTAGTCCACTCCTGATATACAGTATTCAATGGCTTGGGACTACAGTGAAAGTGTACACTAAACCAGTGCCTGTAGATCTGTGGCGTGTCTTCCGTAAAATAATGTATTGGAATTGGGACAGTTTAACAGCATTACACTTAAATACTTGGTGTGTTTCATGACAAACTGGCTGAACCATCATTCATGCAATGTCACGTTCGTCATATTGATGAGACCAAGGCGCAGCGTGATAAGCATACATTCTTTTAATGAAGGAAAAACACAAAACAAACAAAACAAAACGAATGTGAAGCTATATAACATGAGTGCTGACAGGCAACTACACATACACAATAACCCACAAAACCAAAATGGAAAATGGCAATCTATATAGGAGCCCCAATCAGAGATAACGATAAACAGATGCTTCTGATTGGGAACTAATTCAGGCCACCATAGACCTACATTACCTAGACATACAAAACCCCCATAGATATACAAAAACCCAACATACCCACCCTCGTCACACACTGACCTGACCAAAATAATACATAAAACATAGATAACTAAGGTCAGGGAGTGACATGCAAGACTGCTATACACATTAAGCACTTGTCAAGTCTTACTAATGCATAATAGATGCTTTATAAATGTGTTGGTAAGGTGTAATTGATATGCAGTTCAACAAGTAGCTCCGAGGGTTGATGGCTGTCTATTGTTCCCATGTTGGACTACAATGCCCATAATTATCTGAACTGTACTGTATAATCGGCACCTACTTCCAACTCTATCCAATCTCAGCCTCAAGCACTCTCTCAAAACACAGAAATTGTCCGGACTACTGGTGGTTTACTGTTCTACCTGATAATTAAGTGCACACACCTGGTGTCCCACGTCTAAATCAGTCCCTGATTAGTGGGGAACAATGAAAATAAGCAGGGCAACTGGCTTCGAGGTCCAGATTTGAGTTTGACGCCTTTAGCCTGTACTGTTTAAAATAAGGGTGCTTTGCACTGTTTCTCTTTCACCTTCTCTCTCCAAAATGCCTCTCTCTCTTCTCGCTTTCTCTGCCCATCCCCCACACATTTGGTTTTTTTTTCCTCTCTCCTCTCCTCACCCTCTCTCATTCTCATTCCAGCATCCATCCTGAAATAATATACTTTTTCGTGCCTGGTCACTGTATCTCTGATGAACTGGTTTATATTGTTTTGCTTCGTGTTGTTTGCATAGATTGTCACACTTGTGATAGTGGACATTAATTACGGGTAAATACAGTAGTCATAACATGTTAATAAGAATCCTACAATATGCAATTTGCTTGGATCGACAGTATCGTAGACATTAAGGGCTTTTGTGTGTTTACCACAATATCCCTTTTAGTAGTTTAGTAGATGTCTTGCTGTTTTCCATTTGTTGCCAATGCCTTAAAGTATTTTCATTAGGCAACAATGCTTCCAGAATTGGTGCTCCCTTCCCATGACCTAAATATCCCCCAATTTCTCTTAGACTCTTGCAATATATAAGAAATGTTATGAAAGTTCCACAACATGATGTAATCTCACTGCAATCGGTACACTTAAACTATTTCACAGCGTATCTCAGTGAAACCTTAGCATAAGCAGTTCAAAGAAGGAAAATGTGTGAAAAAATAATGAGAAATGAATAAAATATCATCATCTGACTTTACGGTGGCTCGTTACTATGCATAGGATCACACATTATTAGCAAAACTAGAATAACCTTCATTTAGCTGTTATAATGGGTCATAATTAGTGATGGGGGAAAAATCTATACAGTCACATATCGAGATATAATTTTTTACGATATATCGTATTGTATAATTTTGACAATTTCGCAATATTATTTTTGCGCTAGTTGGCTGTACCAAAACTCCAGTATCTTTCCTTCATAGCTTGTTCTCCATCTTCTTTTTAAATAGGGAGCCAATTTGTTTTCAGAACTTTTATTTCCATGAATGATCAAGACATGTTTTCTCATGGCTCTCTCTTGTCCCTCTGCAGCAGATCTATGGTGAGCAATACAATCACAGTATTGCAATACACATAGAATCATGAGAATCACAACACATACAGTATCGTATTGGCACCTAAGTATTGTGATAATATTGTATTGTGCGGTCCCTGGCAATTCCCAGCCCTCATAATATTGTCATCATAACATGTCATTTGTAAAACATTTTTATTTAACCAGGCAAGTCACTTAAGAACAAATTCTTATTTATAATGACGGCCTAGGAAGAGTGGGTTAACTGCCTTGTTCAGGGACAGAACAACAGATCTTTACCTTGTCAGCGCGGGGATTCGATCTAGCAACCTTTCAGTTACTGGCCCACGCTCTAACCACTTGGCTACTTGCCACCCACTAGGCTACCTGCCAGACATTACCATGTCATAATCATAAAAAGTCCTAGCCATGCTTTTACAGACAGCGAGAATAAGGCCTAAATATAACTGTTATAATGCATCATAATGACATCATCATGAATGGGGAATGATATGGTCTGATAAGTTTAGTCTTGTGATCAGACTCTCTCTGCATTGTATTGAATAAAAGAGTGATGAGCGAGAGAGAGAGGTATA
Organism: Oncorhynchus gorbuscha; assembly: GCF_021184085.1. Lineage (NCBI taxonomy): Eukaryota > Metazoa > Chordata > Actinopteri > Salmoniformes > Salmonidae > Oncorhynchus > Oncorhynchus gorbuscha. The sequence continues at coordinate 75,634,502 of NC_060185.1, forward strand.
GAATCTTCTGATGCCCCAGCGAAGGGGGAGGGATTGTATTATTAAACGTGTGTAGGGCTCGTGTTGTGGGGGGTTGACAGAATGGGGGGGTGATGTTGATCATGGGGGTGTTGAAAAATGAACAGGGGTTGGGGCTGTTGATGTTGGTCTGCATGGGTGTCTGCTGATGTTAGGGGGTATCTGAGTGAGAGATGGACAGGGGGATTGGTGAGGGAGGGGAGGAGGTACGTTGGGCAGAGAGTGATTGACAGGTGGGCCGATGTGGCCTTGGCTCAGCTGCAGCTTGGAGGTGCCTACTCCGTTTGATTGACAGCCGTGCGGGCCTGGGAACCACGGCGACGACGGATTGGCTACAGAGGCAAAGCGAGGAAGAGAGTGAGAAAATGATAGCGGGTGAAAGAGAATGAGGTTGTGTGTGGTGGGGAGGTGTGTGTGTGTGTGTGTGTGTGTGTGTGTGTGTGTGTGTGTGTGTGTGTGTGTGTGTGTGTGTGTGTGTGTGTGTGTGTGTGTGTGTGTGTGTGTGTGTGTGTGTGTGTGGTGGGGAGATGTGTGTGGTGTGTGTGTGATGGTGGGGAGATGTGTGTGTGGTGGGGAGATGTGTGTGTGTGGGAGATGTGTGTGTGTGTGTGTGGTGGGGGAGATGTGTGTGTGTGTGTGTGGTGGGGAGATGTGTGTGTGTGTGTGTGGTGGGGATGTGTGTGTGTGTGGTGTGTGTGTGTGTGTGTGTGTGTGTGGTGGGGAGATGTGTGTGGTGGGGAGATGTGTGTGGGTGGGGAGATGTGTGTGGGTGGGGAGGTGTGTGTGTGTGATGGGGAGTTATGTGTGTGTGATGGGGAGGTGTGTGTGTGTGTGTGTGTGTGTGTGTGTGTGTGTGTGTCTGTGTGTGTGTGTGTGTGTGTGTGTGTGTGTGTGTGTGTGTGTGTGTGTGTGTGTGTGTGTGTGTGTGTGTGTGTGTGTGTGTGTGGTGGGGAGATGTGTGTGGTGGGGAGGTGTGTGTGGGGGGGGAGGTGTGTGTGTGTGATGGGGAGTTATGTGTGTGTGATGGGGAGAGTGTGTGTGTGTGTGTGTGTGTGTGTGTGTGTGTGTGTGTGTGTGTGTGTGTGTGTGTGTGGTGAGTGGTGTGTTTGGGTGTGTGTGTGGAGGGACTTGTGCTTGTGTGTCTGTCTGTGCATGAGAAAGAGAAATTAATAGTTTCAGTAGGAGTAAAGAGAGAGAGAGAGAGAGAGAGAGAGAGAGAGAGAGAGAGAGAGAGAGAGAGAGAACCACTATCAACTGCTTTGGCAGCAATATTCCACCCTGAACAGCCATGCCAATGAAACATATTTGAGTTGGTTTGAATTAAATTGAGAGAGATGTGTGGTGGTATGGCAGTGTATCATGCCTCACCATTTGTATTGGTGAGTAAGAGAAGAGGTCTGTTAAACAAATTAGGAGTAGACAGTAGAAGTTCATACTCCAAACTGGTTCAGGCTCATTTGTATCCCTGTAATGGTTAAGATCTGGGTTTAGTAAACTGATCCTAGATCTGTGGTTAGGGGTCAAAATGTGTGTACTGCTTATACGTACAATAGACATATTTCACTTCAACGCAGAACTCAGACAATGATGCACACACCACTCAACACATAGCAGTAGACTGAGCTTCGGGAGTGGTCCTTTTCAGACAGGTAGTCATGATCAGATCAGGGTGGGAACCATTGAACACAGGGCAACAGGAAAGGGGGAGACCTATCCAAGGACACCAGCTGTCATATAGGATGGGCAAGTCTCTTATCATCCTGCTTTCTCATCACTTTCCCCCATACAAAAACAAACCTAACAAACCTGCTTCCCTTCCCAGTTGGAAAACAATAGCATTTGCAAACAGCAGGCCCCTCCCTTTCCTTGTTGTTCGCACTGCCTCTCAAAGCAACAGCAGGCCCCTCCCTTTATCCTTGTCGTTCACACTGCCTGCTAAGCAACAGCAGGCCCCTCCCTCTCCTTGTCGTTCACACTGCCTGCTAAGCAACAGCAGGCCCCTCCCTCTCCTTGTCGTTCACACTGCCTGCTAAGCAACAGCAGGCCCCTCCCTCTCCTTGTCGTTCACACTGCCTGCTAAGTAACAGCAGGCCCCTCCCTCTCCTTGTCGTTCACACTGCCTGCTAAGCAACAGCAGGCCCCTCCCTCTCCTTGTCGTTCACACTGCCTGCTAAGCAACAGCAGGCCCCTCCCTCTCCTTGTCGTTCACACTGCCTGCTAAGCAACAGCAGGCCCCTCCCTCTCCTTGTCGTTCACACTGCCTGCTAAGTAACAGCAGGCCCCTCCCTCTCCTTGTCGTTCACACTGTCTGCTAAGCAACAGCAGGCCCCTCCCTCTCCTTGTCGTTCACACTGCCTGCTAAGCAACAGCAGGCCCCTCCCTCTCCTTGTCGTTCACACTGCCTGCTAAGCAACAGCAGGCCCCTCCCTCTCCTTTTTTGTTTGCCGCTTTCTGAGCGTGGTGGTAGGGAAGTGGTGTGTGTGGTGGTGGTGGTAGGGAAGTGGTGTGTGTGTGTGTGTGTGTGTGTGTG